>NW_017299933.1:56878-58544 GCF_001594075.2 Trachymyrmex cornetzi | reverse complement strand
CGCGCCGCCATTTTGAATTTTGAAAGGGGCCACACGGCAAATAAAAGTAGACATGTTTAGCTAAATTTTCAGCCATGAAAAAATTTTTTTGGTTCATATGAATTCTGGGCAGAGGGGGGTGTCCGGTTGAGAAAGAATGCCCCATATATATATATATATACATATACATGTTTTGTGTATATATTAATATATATGTATTTATATTACATTCTCTCTTTGAACAACATACAAAAATTAAATATATAGTTACCTGCTTTACACGTTAAATTGTCTTTGCAAGGTATGCATTATCATATTCCTTTTACATATACCAATTGCATCTTGTCTTTGGTTAATATCATAATCTTGCCCTGTAACTTCTTCAGGTGCTATCAGTGGTATTACTATAAGTTCATCTCGACGTAGTATGCAAATATTGTGGATAACACAACATGCTACTATATATTCAGGCATTAGGTCCACTCTAACCATGGGCAAACAATGCATCAAACTCCTCAATCTTCTTTTTAACAACGCAAAACATTGTTCGATCTTTGTCCTTGCAGAGGAATGTCGGAAATTGTAATGTTTCTGCACATCACTTAAATGTCCATTATCTTTAAATGGTACTAAGAGATGTTCGTGTAATTCATAAGCAGCATCTCCTATCAAATGACTGTTATTGGGAAATTTTTCTTCAATATTTAAGAATGTGGCTACTTCTGACTGCCTGAAGATTCTTTGATCATGAACAGATCCTGGATGGCCAACATAACAATGAGTGATTAAAGCCCTGTGATCGCACACCGCCTATAATTAAAAAAAATTAAAGATATAGTCACATATATAAAGTTAATATATAGGCCAAAATGATTGTTACAAATACTTTACTAATAATTTACTTGCAACTGGATGGAATGATATCCTTTCCGGTGTATGTAGTCTACTGCGTTTTCTTTGGGTGCTTCGATTCTAATGTGAATGCCGTCTATGGCACCAATTGTATTTGGAAATCCACTGGCTTCTTCAAATTTGTGCATTATAATTTGTGCATCTTCATTTGAAGGCCAAGATATAAATTGAGGAGCTATTGTAAATAGAGCTCGTATAACTCTTCTCACAGCTCTCAATGCTCTACCAACGTTAAATCGATCACAAATGGATCTGCAAATAATTATAGATAATAAGTTTAATTGTACATTAAGTGTTCGAAAAGCTGCATGCAATCCATCATACCTATAGGAATCCATTGTAGCCATTTTCCACAAGGCAATTAAAAATTGTTGACGAGGTGGAATTGTTGGACAACCTTTTATTTCTCGAATAAGATAATTACTTGTTATATCTAAAATGAATTCGAATGTTGCGCGGTGCAATCTAAAATTAAGTTAAGTAAAAATGTCTATTAGAGTTATACTTTTCAATAATTACAATTATAAATCACATTAATAGAAGTACAAATATTGCAAAATCATTCAATAAATATATTTATAATATATTTATTTGTGTACTTCTGTTAATGTAATTGAAAACTTCCAACTAAAGTAGTGTTTATTTATATTTCCCTCAAAACGTTATAAAAAACATTATCACAAAATTGCGTTACCTTGCTCAATTTAAGTGTTACCATAAAAAATTAAAGAATTAACCGTATAAAATGAAAAAATTTAATTTAAATAGAAAAATT
>NW_017299933.1:55919-56270 GCF_001594075.2 Trachymyrmex cornetzi | reverse complement strand
AAACCTAAGTATACGTATATCTTATTGAAGGATCTTCCTATTTCAATCCAAATGATTTAAATTCCTTCTAAATGAAATTATTATATCACAATTCATTCATAGACATTTTCTCTTCCAACTGAAGTAGTGGTTATTATTTAATTCTCTTTTTTAAAAACACAAAATTGCATTACCTTGCTCAATTTAAGTGTAATCACAAAAAATTTAAGAGTTACAAAAATTAAGATTAAAATTTAACCGTATAAAACGAAAAAATTTAATTTAAATAGAAAAATTTTTCATGTAAAAACACTTGGCGCTGCTAGATCTCGATCGATATAATAACAGTAGTAAAATATGAATGTAATATTT
>NW_017299933.1:51443-53064 GCF_001594075.2 Trachymyrmex cornetzi | reverse complement strand
CTTTTATCATACAATTCGTGTGGTGGCTATCGATTGAGCATACATAGAACGCGATCGATTCAGCCGCTATATGAGATCCGATATCCTCGATCGGCCGCAACGCTTCGGTTCGCGTAAAGGAGGCACGGCAGTGTCGCTACGCGCAGCTTAGCGCCGAGACACTACCAGTGTCTCCAGATCTTTTTTGTATATTTAAAAAAAACTCGTTGAAAATATAAAAGATAATATCTAATCTAAAATGACTTTTGAATTCGTAATCCATATAGCGCGAGAAAGTCTGTAAATAATTCTCTATGCGAGGACGTTTAACCTGTTTTTTTTTATCACGTAAGAGAATCTCGTATTCTTCATCAGAACTACTACTTTCATCACTGGAAGAATAATTATTCTTCAATATCTGTACGACAGATATAACCGCAATCTCTGCCATTGTGAGCGTGAACGTTGTGAGCGTTTAAGTGGAACGACTTGTGACGTCAACGCTCACGCCACGCTCACGCCGACCCACCTCCTTAGTGCGGGCGTTGTGAGCGTTCATTTGTATCATCTGAAGTTGTTCACTTATAGCGTCCACTGGCGTCGTGGGCGATAAGTGGAACAGCACGAAGAGCGATCTGAGCGTTGCGAGCGATATGTGGAATGCACCCAATGTGAGTCACACAAGATGTTCCTTTGTGAAATAACTGTCATATATTATAAATTTAGAGTATAAATTACAGACGTTTCGACATCATTATTGTGTCCTCTTTAAATTCTAGATGTAGTAAGCGTCCCAATGAAATAAAGTAAACTTGCTTACTGTATCTGGAATATGGTTTATACATTTGAAGCAAACACAATAATGATGTCGAAACGTCTGTAATTTATACTTGTAATTTATAATATATGACACTTATTATTTCGCAAAAACATTTTGTGTTGGCTCACATTGGTAATTCTTCTTTAATTGATTTCTGTTATAATTTCTTATTCTTATCATGGTAAACATTGTTGTCTTAAATTTACAGGCAACGAAAAAGAAGGAGAAAGATTATAGAATTTCTTATTAATCCGAAACAAATTGATCGCAATGACTAGGGCTCGAACATCCAGGCCCTAGCAGTGACATTTGTGATGATTGTGCTGTGGTGCATCGACGACCTTTTATGATTTATACGTAATATAAATCAAATTAATTAAATTCTACCAAATTAAAAAGTAAAACCCAATCTTTTTTTATATATAATATCATTATATCACAAAATTTACTAAATCTAATGATGATATATGTATTCGAAAACTTACCTTTTTTAAAAAAAGGTAAAAAAAACGCTAAGCGTTGGTGAAACTGGCATAAATGGTGCTTCTCGTAAAGAATTAACATTTGGGCCAGTTTCACCAACGCCAGTTACTTAATCGGCCGTGAAACTGATGGTATTATCTTTATGTATTCGAAAACTTACCTTTTTTAAAAAAAGGTAAAAAAAGCGCTAAGCGTTGGTGAAACTGACCTAAATGGTGCTTCTCGTAAAGAATTAACATTTGGGCCAGTTTCACCAACGCCAATTACTTAATCGACCGTGAAACTGATGGTATTATCTTTATCATTATATCACAAAATTTACTAAATCTAATGATGATA
>NW_017299933.1:43887-51405 GCF_001594075.2 Trachymyrmex cornetzi | reverse complement strand
AAAAAATTTTGTGTATTATTCCTATAAAAGATTTGATATCAAGAACTGGCGCCAAGTTAAATCCCACTTCTTTATACCATGCCAAATTAAATAAATAATTAATGTTAATCTAATGATATGTATAATTTTTACGAACGATTTTGGCTGCGTTCGGGGAGATGCTGTTCGCGCTATGAACGCAAACGCTACCAACGCTGTTCGTAGAGCCAATAACGCGATAGCGTTTGCAAGCTCCGCGAACGACATTAGTGTAGCGTTGGTAGCGTTGGCATTACGGGCATTACTGCATTGAGACTTTATTAACCTTAGATTTTATTAACGACAAATAGAGACAATAACCAGTAATATTACAAAAATCCATTAGAAGTAAATGAGAAGACAGAAGCTAAAAATTGATCAATCAAAATCGAATATAATGTAATAATCGATTGATTGATAAATTTCTGCTTCTGATTTATTACTATTGCTTATTGCAGAAAGTCTCTTATTAGCAATACCAGGCTTTCTGCAATAAGCAATAATAATAAATCAGAAGCAGAAATTTATCAATCAATCGATTATTTTATTATATTCGATTTTGATTGATCAGTTTTTAGCTTCTGACTTCTCATTTATTTCTAATGGCTTTATGTAAGAACACTTTCCTCTACGCATTTCAAGAATTGTTTCTAACGTTATTTGACGAAAAGTCGAGGTAATAAAAATCGAAGCAAATAGAAGAAATTTGGCAATAATATTAACACTACGAGTACGAGAATATTTGGAAGATTTGTTGTCTTCAAGTGATAGCGATAATGAAGAAATATTGGATAACATGTATAGAAGATTTGTGAGTACCCTCTTAACAAACATTAATTATTACATCATTTTCATAACCTATTTTAATTTTAAAAAAATACATAATGAACGGTTTTTCTTAATTCCAGCATAACTTTTTTGGACGATGCATTGTTAAATTTATTACAACGTTCTATTTTTGTAATGGACATTCTAAGGAAGTTTTGTAATACAAAAAGTTGTCATAATTGATCAAAAGAAAGCCTTAAAACTAAGAAACAATAAATAATCATTTAAAGTGTTTTCATATAATAATGTTCATATAATATGTTTATATAATATAATGTTCATAAAATATAACATTCGTACAATATATTAAAATAAAACCTTGTATCCATGAAGTCAGAAATAGTAGATTCAAGATCTCGGACAGGGAAAGGATGAGCCATTCGTATTAGTCATGTGATTGAATTATTCAAAAATAATTTATTAATTCTCTCTCTTCATCTGTCTAAGATCTGGAATCGATTTCATGTATATCCGTATGTACATATACGTACGTTTAGATGTGAATATATCTACATGCAAACTATTATCTCTATTTTTATCTGAATCACATTTACTATCACATTTCTTAATGCACATATGGAAACGAATGTTCATTTTACCATACTTTTAACTTTTAACAATAACGTTTTTGTACTGTAAGATTGTAAGATTATCCCACTTCTGAGATTGTGAGATTTGAGTATGATAATGTAAGATTCCACTTCTTAGACTGTGAGATCTTTATATAATTGTCAGGAAATCCTTGAGAGGAGTAATAAAGGAGTATCTGTTAGGAATTCGTAATAAACAGTCACGGTATAATAAACCCGATCACTGACTTTATTAACACACAACTAAATTGATACAATATTAATGTACTTGCGCGTACTAATGACGGAGTTCTTTTGGTGATCGAATATTAGTTAAATCTATATCGAAATCTACCGAACATCTCGTGCCGTGAGACGTACTCCGAGATCCTTTATTCTCTCTTGAGATCTCTTGCGCATGTGTCGTGCGCGGTGACGTCGCGTGCTCCGATTCGCTCTGGAGCAACAGAGCGCTGTGACAGATGTCAGCAGCTCGCGGGAGGAAGAACCAAGTCGAAAGCTCTAGAATATTCGATGTGATTCTGGAACTTTCTTACATTCGGCCATTCTGCGCTTTATTCGGCCTCGAATAAATTGTTTTTTTTTTTTTTTCTGCTAACATCTACGCCTGAAATATTTAATTATAACCAAAGAAAACCAAAAATTTAATTTGCAATTCAATCATTGCACGACGTAGAAGTATACACATGTAATATAAAAATTCAGACCATTATTCAATTATGAAATACAATTACTTATTTTTTAAGTTTTATCTCTAACTGCCAGTTTCGCATACTGGGCGTATCCAAGGTTTCAACTTGTCGGTCGACAGTACCGCTGTATAAGGTTTTGCCGACAGGTTAAATCCTGGTACATCTTGAATCAAGTATCGATCGAAATCCAGTATTTTAGCTATCTGATACGGCCCTTTATAAGGAGGGTCGAATTTAGAATTTTGTCCTACTTTAGCATGTAAGTTTCTGATCATCACTAGATCTTTTAATTTGTAAACGGTAGGTGTGACATGCCGTTTATCAAAGTACTGTTTATTATATTGTTTTAGTTTTTCATTAGTTTCGATAGCTAAATTTCGATCCTTACTTCTTTCTAACTCAAGATCTGTATCTATCCTTGCTAATTCGTTGACGAATTCTGAAAGAGGTGCATCCATGTGATTCCGTTGGTCGTAACCAAAGAGTAATTTTGATGGCGTATTGTTAATGCCTTTATGCCATGTATTGTTAATTATGTATTGCGTTCTTGGTATGCACTTTTTCCAGTCGTCTGGAGATTCGACAATTTTTCTGAGAGAAGTTTTAATAAAACGATTGACTCTCTCTACTATTCCATTTGACCATGGTGAAGCTACAGCCACTAATCGATGTGTTATTCCCATCGACTGTACAAAATGTTGAAATTCATTTGAAGTAAAAGCTGATCCGCGATCGGAAACTAGTGTCTTTGGATTTCCGAAAGTATCGAACAAAAGTTTGAGGTGACGATTGACCTCCTTTGATTTGGTAGTTTTAACTGCTACGAGCCACGTGAAGCGTGTATATGCATCTACTATCACTAGAATGTGACGATAATTTCCACTGGTTGGCTGTAACGGACCGAAATGGTCTAAATGTAACGTTTCAAATGGAGCAGTTGAAGACGGCGCTAAATGCATCTCGCCTTCACGCGAATGTGAAGAGAAATTCGATGTCAGACATACTATACAATTATCTATGTGATCTGCAATTTTCTTTCGCATTGACGGGAACCAATAAGTACGCGATAATCCGTGTAACGTCTTATCATAACCACAATGAGCCATCTCGTCATGGTGCGCTCGTATTACATTTGTCGTCATGACTTCTGGTACCACGAACAGATTACGTTTATCTCCTTTACGGTAGAGTAAACCATCAATTAAAATAAATTTATCATCGTCGCGAAATTCTAATTCATGAATAATATTCTTTAAATGTGTGTCATTTAATTGTTTGTATTCGAGTTGTCTCTCGAGGGTTAAAGTATCGACGTATAACGCGATTCTGCTAAGCGCGTCTACATGCGTCATTTGACCGCCGGATTTATGTGTAACTGTAAAACTATAATTTTGTAACGCGAGCGTCCAACGTGCAATTCGCGGATTAAGGTTTGCCTTGTTAACGGCATAGACTAATGCGTTACAGTCTGTCACTACTGTGAATTTAATTCCGTACAGATATATATGGAAACGCTCGATTGCTTTTACTATCGCTAACATTTCTAATTCGAAACTATGATAATTTCTTTCTGCCTGATTGGTAGACTGACTATAATACGCGATTGCCTTCCAATCACCATTCGTCTGTTTCTGTAACAGTATACCGCCTAAACCTATGGCGCTTGCATCTGTGTGCAATTGTGTCTCAGCTGCTGAATTGTATAGTGCCAGCACTGGCTGTGACGTTAATTCGGCTTTGAGCGTATCGAAAGCTTGTATACATTTATTATCGAAATCGAATTTAACTGTTTTGCGAAGCAAATTTCTGATTGGTGCGGATTTCGTAGAGAAATCTCTGATGAATTTTCTGAAAAAGTTAGTTAACCCGAGAAAACGCTGTACTTCATGTACGTTTTGCGGTATAGGAAATTTTCTAATAGCGTCGGTATGCTTAGAGCTAATCGTGATTTGATTTTTCGAAATTATATATCCTAGAAATTCAATTCGACTCTGTAGGAATTTACATTTTGAGAGATTGATTTCGAAGCCATAACGTTTTAATGTTCGCATGACCTCGCTGAGTATAATTAGATTTTCATCAATATTATTTGTCGCGATCATGATATCGTCGATATATACAATGACCTTGTTGTCATGTATAAACGGTAACAGAATGTGTACTAGTCGCTTTTGGAATTCTGCTGGCGACTCACAAAAACCGAAGGGTAACCGTTTGTATTCAAATTGTCCTTCGTGCGTTGCGAAAGCAAAATATTTGGTGCTACTTTCGTCGACCTTTATTTGGTGGAAACCGTCTTTAAGATCGAGGAGAGTAAAGACTTCTTTGTTCCCGAGGAGAGCAATACAGTCCTCTATAATTGGGAAAGGATATTTCTGTTTTTCGACTCGTTGATTTAGCGGTCTTAAATCAACACATAATCGAAGACGTCCGTCTTTTTTTCTCACCGGTACTACGCGGGCGCAATACGGGGAGCTACTTCTCGAAATTATATTACGCTCTAGAAGATCTTTAGTAATTTCTTGAATTTGTTCTTTTTCTCCGTGTGCAAAGCGACGTGGAGCATATGCAAAAATAGATTCGTCTTTGAGGCGAACTTTAACTTTATAGTTATCATCAACTTTCTCTGTCTCTTCTGCGTCAATTTCGAGCAGTAATTTTTTCAGAGCTCGCGTGCTCTGCGAACCGAAGTCGGTTTCGATTCCTTCGAAGCGATTTGATACGCTGCTATCTTCGGCGCATGCTAAAACGTTTAACAATACTTCGGGGAACGAATTAATGTGCGAGTCGTTTGTAACTTTCGGCGGAACGTAAACCGCTGTGATTTTATGCGCATCGAGAAAATCTCGTCCGATGATTATATCGGTAACAAAACTATCGTTGTCTATAATGTTTAATGATATGCTGAGATTTACATTAAGTTGCTCAAGCGTAATTTCCGTGTGAACGACACCGAGTATTAATACTGGCTCACCGTTTAATGCTCGATAGGTGACTTTAGGTGTGCTATTCGAGATTCTAGTATTATAAAAAAACTTTTTAACCAATGAATGTTTTATAAATGATATCGGACTTCCGGTATCTACTAATGTTCGTAGGTTACAAACCGTATTATTTATCGAACTAACCTTTAAAGCCAAGTTTTGAATAAAAATGTTCTTGCCACTAGCCTGAACGTGCGCTATCAGTGCGTCGTCGTCATCGGCTGATTCGTCGGCTGTCACCGTTGCTACCGGAACAGTCGCTGATGATGAAGATGCTGGTGCGGAGGATGCCTGCTGTGTCGATTGTTCCTTACGACGCTGCAACTTGAAACACTTGTCCCTCTCGTGACCTGGTATTTTGCAGAATGTGCAGATAATTGCTGTACCTCCTTTCTCGGACTGGTTACCACTGGCTGCTGCCTTGATCCTAGGTTTGTAGACTGCGTCCTTTGCCCTTGGCGTTTTTGTATCGGAGCGCTTATCGTGCTCGAACGATACGGATGCTATTTGATGCATCGAGTCCAAAAATTCATCGACTGATACTGCCTTCAGTGATGTCGCTAATTCTCTGAGAGACCTGCTGCCAATGCCACTTATGAGAAGGTGGATGGTGCTCTCTTGAGATAGTTCGAGATTATGCATGAGAGTAATTTTCTCCATTGCGTACTCGAGAAACGTTTCTTTGGTGTAGTTCCATTTCCTACTTTCCACTTTTTGTATTGCTACGTGGTATAAAATTCTTCTTGTAAATCTTTTTAATATTGATTCTCTAAATCCTTGCCATGATTCCAGCATACTACCGCTGCCAATATCGTACCATTTCCTTGCTATATTGGTTAACTTGGACGAAGCGGCTAACAATATGACGTCATCTGGAACTCTATGGATTCTGGCGACCTGATCTATTCTCTGAATCCAGAGCTGAACGTTTTCTGATTCGGTACCTCCAAACTCCGGTACTTGAGATGCCAGTAAAGATATCGCTTGCGAGGCTGATATCGTTGAAAGCGTGCTACGCTGTGATGGTTGCGAGGAGCTGTGACTTCTTGGTGACACGGACTCCTGCACCTGTGTCGGTTGCTCTGATTGTGCCGGCTGAGGAGTAGCGTTCCTTGCCGTGAGAGCCAGGAGCATTTCCTGCAGCAAAACTTGTTGCGCCTGCTGAGTCTCCAGGATTTGATTATGCATTTGTTGCATTGGAGTAGTCAGAGCTGTTATAAGTGACTCTACATTCGGTGTTACCTGCCAAGCCTGTTCTGGAACTGGTGAGAGACTTGGTGGAGTAGACGTCTGTCTCGTGATCGTTTTCGGCGTGCCTGCCGTCTTCGCGGAACGCGTTTGAACATTCTGTCTCTCAATGAAATTAAGAATGTCTTCTATTAATTTGTAGCGATCCTCAACTATTGTAATATTAAATCGCTGTGCTTCTGATTTGAGCTGATCTATGGACATTTCTTCCAATTGTTTCCTATCCATCTTGCTACCTTTTCAAATTTCGAAGCTGGTCAAGGTGACTTGTATTATTTTTCCGTTGCGCGACGCTTAATCGACGAACGAACGTTTACGACGGAATTTTCCACTCGCGCTCGTGCAAATTTCACTCGCGAAATTAACCGTGTAATTTAATTGCTTAAGAAAGGAAAAAGGTTCTAGGCCTCTATGAGAATGAGGAGTGAGGGTGAATCCCGCTTCTGAGATTGTAAGATTGTAAGATTATCCCACTTCTGAGATTGTGAGATTTGAGTATGATAATGTAAGATTCCACTTCTTAGACTGTGAGATCTTTATATAATTGTCAGGAAATCCTTGAGAGGAGTAATAAAGGAGTATCTGTTAGGAATTCGTAATAAACAGTCACGGTATAATAAACCCGATCACTGACTTTATTAACACACAACTAAATTGATACAATATTAATGTACTTGCGCGTACTAATGACGGAGTTCTTTTGGTGATCGAATATTAGTTAAATCTATATCGAAATCTACCGAACATCTCGTGCCGTGAGACGTACTCCGAGATCCTTTATTCTCTCTTGAGATCTCTTGCGCATGTGTCGTGCGCGGTGACGTCGCGTGCTCCGATTCGCTCTGGAGCAACAGAGCGCTGTGACAGATGTCAGCAGCTCGCGGGAGGAAGAACCAAGTCGAAAGCTCTAGAATATTCGATGTGATTCTGGAACTTTCTTACAGTACATAGAGCAATATGCATATATATTATATTGAAAGAATGACAAATAGATAACAGTAAAATAGACCATAAAAATTAACAACAGTTTCCATTTAATAGTAAAGCCAAAAATAAAATAGATTGAAACAACCTTACTTTGCGCGGACGTAGCTCGTCGGTCACGGGCTGCGGCCAGGGTCGCAAAGAGGTTCGGCCAGGAGGAGAGAGACAAAGCGG
>NW_017299933.1:39854-43112 GCF_001594075.2 Trachymyrmex cornetzi | reverse complement strand
TTGTTCCGGAATCATTCGGTGACTCTCGGTGTGGAACAATACGAGCGAGAGCTGCGGCGCTCGGCGTCGTTTGGCGACGTTCGGGTTTCGCGGACTTGCGAGTTCACGCGGCCTGTAATTATGTTTGCTTTTTTAAAATATTTCGAGCGCACCGCGCTCTCATCGCGTACGGCGACCGGGGGTCACCGTAGCGGCATCCGGCGAGCTGGTATTGCCGGGGACGATGCATTTCTGGGGGTGCATCGTTACAAGATCAGTCCCAAATAATCCAAATAAATAAAAAATTATAGGACTTGAAAAAAATATCTCTTCATGTTGGTTAAGACCTTTAAAGCAAGAATTGTGAAAAAAGATATCAAGAAGATCATGTTGAATAAAGACTGTTTGTGTAACATCGAGAATGATCGGGTGAGTATTGACTGAACATGTTACAATTGGATATGAGTCACTCACAACACTTAAACAGTGGAAAAAGTTCAGACAGTGGCCGCTGTAAGTGGCTGTGTCCAATCATTACTTGTCTAATCAGTACGTGTCTAATCACTCAGATCTGTTAATGTACCTATATCTTTTCTATAAGTTTATTCAATTTTTCCAATAGCTTTGTTCCCATTTCCATTTTTTCTTTGTGTCTCTTCTCTTTTTTTCTTCTGCCAGTTGTTTTTGCACTTTCGTTTCCGTAACATCGGTGGCTTTACGTTTACCTGGAAGTAGAAATATTTTCTATATTTCTCACACTTCGCCTAATTAATTAATATAGTAAACAGTTATTGACGAGAAACTTCTTTATTGGATAGACAAGGAGAATCGAAAATGCTATAGCTACTTTGAGAGCTAATACTTGGAGATGTCGATCTTTCTCTCGATGGCATACGTCCCGTTGACGAAACAGTTGCCAGTGGTGTTATATAAGATTTGTCGCTTAGAAGGCTTTCCATGGCCTAAACAGTTAAATTGCACTTAGAGTAAGAACGTAAATGTTGTATAACGTGAAATTTAACTAAAGTAATACTTACTTCATAATATTTCCATGTACGCGCATTGTTGTCAGATTTTGCGTTATGGTCTTTAATGGTTGTGTATGTACGTTTCATAGTATTTATTCTAGTCATGCATTTACCCGAGATATTATATCCCTTAGTATGCATCGTTGTCGCAATTTCATCCCATGCTTTTTTATGGCTTTTTTTACCTGAGATCATGGAAGACTCTTGCTGTCTGTACTTTTATAGTAAGAGCATTATTGCCTCATGAGACCACCTAAAATCTATAATGTAAACCAAACGTTACAAACACATTTATAATAAATCTTATCCATATCGAAAAATTTCCTTATTTTCTTTATTTTCAATCAATTCTCCCATTTGTTCTTCTGTTTCTTTTTCTTCAGGAATTGACATGTCTATATTATCTACAAAAACAATGCATGTAATTATCAAAACATTACTCTACTATCAAAGAAAGGTTAAATAATGATCAGCCATCATCAAACAATTGGTGCGAATTACATTATTACAATAGGTGAAGATTGTTAAAAAAGTTCTTACGAAATGCATTGTTGTGATCATAATCCTGATGCAGGATTGGTGTCTAGTTAAAAAATTAGAAGTTAAATTAAAAAGTTAAATAATTTTAACCTAACTTAGTTACATTTAAGTTTACTCTTAACTCTTAATTTTATTTAATTACATTTTATTGGTAACTATTAACTTTTAATTGAACTTTCTTAAAGTTAACCACTTCGATTCGTTTTGACAACCTTTGAAAGAGAAACTTTTCAATTACTTTTTTTATTAACTAAATTTTTATATTATATAAAAAAGTAAATGAATTAACTTACTCATGCTCGTTTCCACCAATGTAGATTAACTTTAATCTCGGTTCATCTTACTCTTCGTCTTTTTCTAGTTCCAAATATTAAAAAAAGACAAAGAGTAAGTTGAACCAAGATTAAAGTTAATCTACATTGGTGGAAATGGGCATCAATCCTGCCCTGACGTACAGCATTCAGTAACGTCGTTACAAAATTCAAATCTACAAGTAAAACAAAGAAAAATATTAAAGCAAAAAAAAATATATATATACACACAGTAAATAATAAATTATTTGATTCGTGTTTCACTACAATATTAAGAATATAAAACCGAGTATAATCACAATTAAAACATTAAATCATAACCTATTACTGGTTTGTAAAAGGAGAAACTTACCAGTTCATACTTTAAAAGCACTCTTCGGTGAGAGTCGCAAATTAAATTCTTCGTTATTTTCAACATCTCGAAGCAGTATCTCTTCATAATTAGCCATTATGCGTGTTGAAATCGCACACTTTTCTAATTTTAACCTCAAGAACTATAACCATTCTACCCATATGATATTACAGTGATGCTGTTCAATCTTGCAAACACTACGCTATCGATACACTACGTCGGAAGGAATAGCGTTGATAGCGCTTTGTCATGACGTAAAACGCTACCGTTAGTGACGTCGTGATCGTGTTTATTAGCAGCTACGTTACTTGCAGCTACGCGAACAGTTTATAGCGCTAAATACCGCTAATAACGTCTCCCCAAACGCACCCTTGATATCAACAACTGTGGCGCCAAGTTACATTCTACTATCAGAATGAAAAGTAAAACTCCCCAGTGATACTATCTTTATTTATTATTTACTCAATCCAAATAGTACTATTTTTAATTTTTATACAATGAAACCTCAGTATACGTATACTTATTGAAGAATCTTTCTACTGCAATCCAAATGGTTTAAATTCTTCTTAAATGAAACTATTATATTACAATTCATTCAAAGACATTTCCTCTTCCAACTAAAGTAGTGGTTATTTAATTCTCCTTCAAAATATTATACAAAACTTGCGTTACCTTGCTCAAATTAAAAGTTAACACAAAAATTAAAGAATTAACCGTATAACATGAAAAAATTGAATTTAAATAGAAAAATTTTTCATGTAAAAACACTTGGCGCTGCTAGATCTCGATATCAGGAGACGTGGTAGTGGCTCCAGCCATGTTCAAAAATAAGAGACACTACAAGTCTCTTATCCCGCACCATCAAAGTCCAGTTTTGGAGGTTGCATAACTATTAAAATACAAGAAATTTTGAATCGGACGTAACATATTTTGAAGGCAGCATCGCCATGAGTAATTTGAGCAAAAAAAATTAAAAATCGGTCAAGCCGTTCTGGACATACGAGTGGTCGAAAAGTGATGATTTTTCATGAAAAATGAAGTAATGTCT
>NW_017299933.1:35551-39547 GCF_001594075.2 Trachymyrmex cornetzi | reverse complement strand
CCTGCCAAAAGTGTCCGATGGTCACTTAGGGTCGTAATCTTGACAATGTTAATATGTGAGAGGGTCATTGTCATCGGAGGTGAATTATCCATTTAAATTTTAATCGTTTCTCAATGGATAACGGTCGCCTGTTGAAAGTGTACGATGGTCATTTAGGTTCGTTTTAATGCTAAAAAAAAAACGTATTTAAAACATATTAAACATCAATTAAGCATGTTTTAAACTTTTTAAAACACGTTTAAAACATGTTTCTTATTAATTAATGTGAGATGGGTGATTACTAAATCGCTGTATCCGCAGTCGCATGACAGTGCGGATAAATCGACGTGTTACGCTGTAATCAAAAGGCTATCATTTTGATTAGGGGAAAGTGGGCGAATTATGCGCAGCGGGTAATTGTGCGCATCCTGGTTTGGTACTTTGCCGATAAATGGAGACATCGGCGTGATGAAATTTTTACGCAGGAGGTCGTCCTCTTAAGTTATAACCACAAAAGATATAACGTAAGTACATTGATAAACAGTGAAAAATAAAAAAGTAAAAACATACATTTTCTTGTTATTTCAGCGTTCAGAAAATAAGGTGGTAAGTCCGTATTTTTAATTTGTTGGTTTAAAGTTGCATACGTTATTAAAGTACGTTATTATGTGCGCCTTTTGATCCGTTATTTATTAAGTTCGGTTAACTAGTATTGAAGTAATCGTATTTCATATAGAGTCAGATCGTGGCGGGTTTATATACTATGCGCAGGCGGTTTGAAATGCGCACAATTACCCATCTTCAATAGACTATATAGCTATTTTCCAGTATTAGAGGTTAATTTTTTATTTTTACTAAAGTTTATATGCATTAGTATCACCTAGCAGAGGTTAATTTTGTATTTTTGTTAAAGCCTATGTGCATTAATATTATTAGAGGTTAGTTTTATATTTTTGCTAAATATAATATATGTAATATATATTTATATTACAATATTATAAATGTATTTTATGATTTTTTCTTTGTCAACATTATATAATTCATTCACTTTCTACAACTTTTGCTTTGCGCACAATTCCCTAACCCATGCGCTCAATTACCCGAAGGGTGACAAATTTTTTTGCTTTTCCGTTTTTTCCTTTTTGCCAAGTACGACCTTATTGAATGAAAAACTGTTCAATATAAGAATACGTAATGGTAAGAGAATGTTTGTAGTTTCTATTTCCCTATTTATATCGCTTTGAACTTAGAAAACCATCCCAGAAAAACAAATATCCCTTAGGTGCGCACAATTCGCCCACTTTCCCCTACAGCGTAACACGTCGATTTATCCGCACTGTCATGCGACTGTGGATACAGCGATTTAGTAATCACCCATCTCATATTAATTAATAAGAAACATGTTTTAAACGTGTTTTAAAAAGTTTAAAACACGCTTAATTGATGTTTTTAATATGTTTTAAATGCGTTTTTTTTTAGCATTAAAACGAACCTAAATGACCATCGTACACTTTCAACAGGCGACCGTTATCCATTGAGAAACGATTAAAATTTAAATGGATAATTCACCTCCGAATAGGCTTTAAAGCATCCTTTCATTGTCCATTCTCGTGAGAACGGAACGATATTTTCTCCGTCTCTTCAATTTTAATTTATTCCAATCAATGATTATTTTGGATTCGCTGCTGTAAAGTGTTCAGTACTTTCGCTCCAAGAGGAAAGTGCCTTAAAGTTTGCAGCGGAAAAATATAAAATGGTTGGAAATAGTAGCGCATAAAGCAGAGATTTATTTATTCAATTTTGCAAATATGGTGAAAACTAAATGATGCGTAATGTAATTATAACTTACTAAAACATAAATACAATAACGTAAGTATTAAAATATGAGACATAAATAACTTTTATAAATGTCATATTGGAAAACTTAATACTGTCAATTTCAACTTATAATTTATAAAAAGTAACAAATAGAAAGTGAGCAAGGTTTAACCAGTAGTGATAGTGTATTTTTGATTGAAAAGAGGAATAAAATTAAGTAAAAGTCGCCGAAATGTGTAGATAATTGAGCAAAATGAAAATATAATACTGTTACATTTGATTGTTACTTCTTTTGGGCCATCATTGTCATATCATTTAATTATTTCATTAAAACCATACATGTGGAGTATCGATTTTTTAGCTAAACGAATACATTTATTATTTCATAAAAATTCGTTAGATTTGACATTACAAGTCCATTTGCTCTGCATATATTTATTTTTAACAAAATTGATAACTGGTATGGAATTAGTAATGTTAAAAATTATCATTCAATATGACTGTCATTTTGTCGCTGTGTCTTCATATATATTTGACTACTTTTTGCACAAATTGAAAATGCACGGCATAACTGTACAATGGGACAGAAACATCTCCGATACCACTAAATTTTTTGCTTCCGCAAAAAAAAATGCAACTTTCACTTAATGCTCAACATGATAGGTGTTTTGCGTTTATGGCATCATTTTATTTGTAAGCATCATTTACCCTTGTTTAATATTTGACAACAATAAGAATAAACTAACCCCCTGCAGTATGTGTAGTACGTTTTATCAGACATACAGTTTTTATATACATATAAACATATAATAGTTGCATATTTTATAATCAACATACTTCATTATGTTATGAATAAATTGTTGACATGTTAATCAAATTAACCCTTAGTACCCACAAAGGGTTGGCGTAACCCCCCCCCCTCCCGATTTTCATAGTTCAGACGTTTTTTTCCGATCCCTTTTCACTTATTGCAAAATATCTTTTGTGCTATGACATTAGATTTCCTATTCAGTCTTCAAACGATAGATTAAAAAAAATTAGTTAAAATCGATGCACTACAATCTGAGATACAAGCAAAAGAAAACGCTGAGTTACAAATATCTGAATGTGAGTAGATAGGGACTTTTTTGAGATGTGGATACTGAGGATTAATTTAACTATTTATTAATTTTACGAATCGAGTGAGTCTTGATATGTCATACGTTATGAAAGAATCGACAAAAGAAAACAATTCGCATTACACATTTTATCTGGTAACATCTGGTACAAAACAAACATCTGGTACACACATTTTATCTGGTACAAAAGACATAATACTCTTAACAAAAATCAATCGTACTATATTCTTATATAATATATGCAATTGTACAATACTTATAGTTAATACATTTTAGGTCAGGTATTAGTCTTTATATATAAAATTTGAATACATTTTGATACACCTATTTCACATGATAATTCTTAATTGCACTGAAACGAAATTGAACGTTACTAAATATTTTAAACTTTGAACTTAAACTAAGTGAATATCATGCGTTCTTGGCTGTGTTTTTGTGTCTTGTCTTCTTTGTTAATCTTATTATAATGTCTCACATAGATTTTCAAAAATAATTTTTTGCATAATAGTCTACCGCGTCTCCTGATATACTTTGTATCTTTATCAATATATATCTATGCATAGATATATATTAATTTGACGCGAAACTAAATTTATCATATATCATAGCATACGACTACACACGCGCATTTATATTATCATTTTTATCGCAATTTCAGAGTAAACACGTAAATGTCACATTAATCTTGACTCGACTTCCACAATTCTACGTGAGATTTCTAAACTGGTGTCTTAGTTTTTTATTAATAGGCGCGACCCCGCCCCCGCTTGTCATGGCCTCTGCACCTTCCTCTGAATGGCCCCCAAGTAGTCGTTCTGTACTTGAATACCGGCACGTGTTCCTCTTTTCTCTGTAATTAAAAAACAAAAAATTATTAAAACTAGATACATATATAACATATGGTACATGAAGATATATGTAAATATATCATTTGATGTTAATTTTTTATGTTAATCACAATATTTATTGCAATAACAAAACAAATTTTTGATAACAATGATTTTAATTAACAATGTTCTTAATACTGTTATATGAAAAACTTAATTCATATAAATATGAATATGATTTAAGATTTAATATT
>NW_017299933.1:23912-35393 GCF_001594075.2 Trachymyrmex cornetzi | reverse complement strand
CCATTTCTGAAAATATAAATAAATATTAGTTTTATAAAATATGAGGACAAGTACGTGAAAAGACGAAAAGTCGATTCGATAGCTGTGCACGCGCGAAGTGCGTGAGCGCACGTGATCGCGGCTGGGCGCATTGTTATCGCGAAATAAATTATTAATTAAATGACTTTAAATTTCACTAAGAATGACGATGTTAAAACGATAGTAGTATTTCTGAAAATATAATATATAAAATATGACAAGTATGTTAAAAGATAAAAAGTCGATTTGATAGCTGTGCACGTGCGAAGTGTGTGAGCGCACGTGATCGCGGCTGAGTGCAAGGATATTTGCACAAAGCAACGATGTCCAGTCACTTCATGCTATCGCGCGAAATAAATTACGAATTAAATGACTCTAAATTTCACTAAGAACGACGATGTTAAAACGATATTAGACAGAGTAATATTATTAGAGTACGATTTGTCGCTGTCGCGTGGCCTGTATAATGTTACGATCATGATGTTCCGCGGTTAGCGGCTTGCGTACCCTCGATGCCGCGCATCGCGTATCTTGTTTCTGTCCGCGCGTTACGTGTGTTGTTTTTCAGGTTAGAATCAAAATTCAGGTTATTATCAAAATAGTTTATTATCATTATGTAATTTAAACATTATTATAAAATCGTTTTAACGCTTGAAAATCAGTGAGTCAACGGTGAGGTGTTGTTCATATAATATTAAATTTCGAAAGAAACTATTTAATGCGTTTGAGCACTTATAACCAATAGTATAAACTTTACTAACACATTTTGTCACAACATTAGATATTGTATGGATATAATATTATAAAATATCTTTTTTTCATCAAATCATCCTGAGTTGATGTTAGAATGATCATTGAAAAGTCTGCAATCTATTTGTTTGAAAATCAGCTGTCAAGGATAACCATTTTCTATGAACATGTTAATGTAAAGTTCAAGATTATCTTTATGATTTAGATATGAAATCTATAACATTTGGTATAGTTTCATTCCTAATAACGTAACGACATCTAATATTATTGAATGGACAAACAGTTATTTAATATTTGAACTGAAGAACATCACTTCATATGTCCATTCATTATATTGTAATGTTGAGCGTTAAAAAGATTTTATAATATAATTGCGTTTAAATAATTTCCGATATATGAAATCGAATGAGTCATAGTTTATAAAAGAGGTATTAAAGTTTTCTGCACGGAAATTTCTTGTTGGTTCGCAATGGAACTTATATTATTTACGCCTAAAAAAAGCATTTAAATCAATAAACAGCCTGTTGGCAATAAATGCTAAAGTGACTAGCCTATAAGTACAAACTCGATAATTGATTTATCAACATATTTGTTAAATCCACATTATATGAAAAAAATATTAAACTATAATGTAGATGATCGAGAATTTTTACAAGGTTTTTTATCTATTACATCATGTTGCTAGTTACGTCATTTCTAGTATAAATTGTATTAATATTTTGTTATTGGCTATAAAGAGAGTAACGCCAATAACAAAATATTTATATAAATTTACTTTATTAAAATATGACATACGTGTTTACTTGATATCTTGTAAGCTGCAGTTAAGGTTAAAGCATAAAACGAGGCGCACAGACTTGTATAACGCATAACACATAGTACATAAGACTACATAGTACCTAAACTCGCAAAGTTTTATTTTCTTATATTGCGTGGCTCCAAAGGTTTATTTTGATTTATGATTTTATGCTTTAAACTTAACTGCAAGTTACAAAATATCAGGTAAACACGTATGTCATATGTTTATCAAATGCTTTGAAGCATTCGTATGGCCACTTGTCCCAGTAAATAAAACTGATGATTTTCTCAGTGTCTATTTAGAAATAATGTCGAAGCTGTTACAAAGTAATTATTAGAACATTATGTAGAAATGCCTTTGTTTTATATAATTTTGTAATGTAATAACTTTTTTATTGCAGGTCTGGAAAATTATAAATAAAAAATTAAAGTATTGGCTGCCAATAGCGCCTAATTAAAGCATCGGCTGCTAATAGCGCCAAATTAAAGCATCGGCTGCTAATAGCGCCAAATTAAAGTATCGGCTGCTAATAGCGCCTTTAATTACAAATATTAATTTTGTTTTTACTTCCATCATTAGAAGGTTGCCCCAAACGCTAACTGGAAATGGATCTTTGGTGTCATAAGTTCTGTTATGGTAATACGGAACAAAACATTTTAACTTCCGAAGAATGGTTGACAGAAACGATGATAGATAGTTTCCATGCACTACTCGAAAGAAATTCTGATTATGCA
Organism: Trachymyrmex cornetzi; assembly: GCF_001594075.2. NCBI lineage: Eukaryota > Metazoa > Arthropoda > Insecta > Hymenoptera > Formicidae > Trachymyrmex > Trachymyrmex cornetzi. Next base: position 33,092 of record NW_017299933.1, on the reverse strand, counting down.
CCACGACCTGTATGGTTGACAATTTTTAAATTTGCAGGAAATTTCTTGTATAAAAAGTAAGGGACATAGTGTGGCTATACGCAGATTCTTCAGGATATCGTTTCTGCGTTCAATCATTTCACAATCTTTTCCGCAGGTCATCATTTCACAATTTGTTATATACATTACATTCATATAATGTTTACTTATATGTGTTACTGATATCTTGTAAGCAGGTAAGTTCAAATAAAGCAAGGGGTAGACTCTTGCATTATGCATAATACATAAGGCATAAAAATATGAAACGTTGATTGGTACGTGTTCTTATGTACTATGTGTTATGCGTTATAAAAGTCTGTGCGCCTCGTTTTAAGCTTTAACCTTAACTGCAGCTTACAAGATATCAAGTAAACACGTATGTTATATTTTAATAAAGTAAATTTATATAAATATTTTGTTATTGGCGTTACTCTCTTTATAGCCAATATCAAAATATTATAATTTATACTAGAAACGATGTAACTAGCAACATGACGTAATAGATAAAAAACCTTGTAAAAATTCTCGATCATCTACATTATAGTTTGATATTTTTTTCATATAATGTGAATTTAACAAATATGTTGATAAATCAATTATCGATTTTGTACTTATAGGCTAGTCACTTTAGCATTTATTGCCAACAGGCTGTTTATTGATTTAAATGCTTTTTTTAGGCGTAAATAATATAAGTTCCATTTTGCGTCCACGATTTCAGAGCGTGTTCCAAATAGGTTTAAATGAATACGATTAAGTAGATTTGCGTACTATTTAGAATATAAAGTCCTTATAAGATACCGAACATGTGATAGCAGTTTGACAGTTTTCTATCATAACATTCATAAAATAAACGCAAATATGTATTTTTAGCCACCGTGCGAAAATTTTTTTAAAAAAGAAGATCCTTGTAAATCATTATTTAAAAGGAGTTAAAAATTTGAAAAGTAATTGATTTAAGATAATTAAAGAGTGTATAATTAAAATATCAAGCATTTTGTGATCACTTTTGCGGATGAGCACCGAAATATGCCAGATATGCCATATTATTCACATCGAAGCGTTAGAAACCCGAATTTTGGACAAAAAATATTTTCGCGAGCGGTAGCGCTCAAGAGTGAAGTACCCTTAATGTCGTTGTGCCAGCAAATTTAACGTTTGTGCTGACTTATGCTCGGCTAGTACAACTCAGATATGCAATATCATACAAATGGAAGCGTTAGAAACCCGAATTTTGAACGAAAAATGCTTACGCGAGTGATCACGCGAGTAAAGTACTCTTAATATTGTTATGGCAGCCAATCTAATGGTTGCGCTGATTTGTGCTAGGTTAGCACAACTTAGCACAACCTAGCACAATCTTAAAAATTGAAAAAATTGCAAAGTAGGGGGCTGACCTAAAATACGATTTTTAATAAATTAATTTCGTAGTTAGACAATAATATTTCAGCACAATATAGCACAAACCTAGCACAATGCAGCACAATTCGCAAAATACGTGAATTCGAAAAGTGGGGGGCTAATTTCGTATAGGCTGTATATTATATTGGTATGCGCCGTAACATTACATATGTATTTGCAGAAAATTACTTGTATAAAAAGTGAGACAGAAACAACCATTTCACATTCTTTTCCATAGGTAACCATTTAACAATTTTATATATATATAATATATTCAAAGTGTTTACTCATATGTGTTACCTGACATTTTGTAAGCAGGTAAGTTCGAAGTGTAAAGCTAGGGGCAGATTCTTGCATTATGCATAATACATAAGGCATAAAAAACTGAATCAACCAAAGTTCTTTATTTATGAAAAAGAAGGAACGTTGATTGGTACGTGTTCTTATGCACTATGTGTTATGCGTTCTATACAATAATCTGTGCGTCTTGTTTTATGCTTTAAACTTAATAGTTCAGTAGAATTAGGGTTTTTTCGCGGAAAAATTGTAAACAGGCATTTCTCTCGACAAAATTGTTCGGAAGACCATTAGAAAAGGGATGTATACGTTTGACACTTGCAACTCGTGTGGGAAATATGCGAAAAAAATTCGAATAGTTGCAAAAAACAGGTTTTGTACTTATAAAACGATAGCTGTCGATTAATTTAAGGGATGTATACGTTTGAGACTTGCAACTCGTGTGGGAAATATGCGAAAAAAATTCGAATAGTTGCAAAAAACAGGTTTCGTACTTATAAAACGATAGCTGTCGATTGTACGGTTAATAGTTCAGTATGAAAAATGTAGATATTCGAAATACCTACAAAATGAGTTGCAATATCACTGTGACTCTAATTTTTAAGATCAATTTGTTAAGAAAAATTTGATTTTATATCCCGACCGGTTGCAGTCGATTGAGCACACTTAGAACTTGATCGGTTCAGCCCTTATTGAGATCCGATAATCTTGATCTGCCGCAATTCACCGGCTCGCGTAAAGTAGCCATGGTAGTGGCGCTTTGCGTAGCTTAGTGCCGAGACACTACGAGTTTCTCCAGATGATGTTAATGTCAATATTTTGTGTTTAAGATGACGTCGCAATTATATTATTTTAGCTATGTAACATTTATGAAGTTTTTACAGAATACACATTGGCATAAATAAAATGATGTCAATCTTACGTGTTCAATGCTGATCTGTAACATTTATGTACAATATATTATGTAATTATTTCGTAAATGGTCCTTGCATGTTTACTGGGTAGTTTAGCCAAATGTTTCGCAAAGTTTTATTTTCTTTTTTAGTTTATAATGCGTGGCTCCAAAGGTTTATTTTGATTTATGATTTTATGCTTTAAGCTTAACTGCAAGTTACAAAATATCAGGTAAACACGTATGTCATATGTTTATCAAATGTTTTGAAGCATTCGTATGGCCACTTGTCCCAGTAAATAAAACTGATGATTTTCTCAGTGTCTATTTAGAAATAATGTTGAAGCTGTTACAAAGTAATTATTAGAACATTATGTAGAAATGTTTGTTTTATATAATTTTGTAATGTAATAACTTTTTTATCTTGCAGGTCTGGAAAATTATAAAAATTATAAAAATTAAAGTATTGGCTGCCAATAGCGCCTAATTAAAGCATCGCCTGCTAATAGCTCCAAATTAAAGCATCGGCTGCTAATAGCGCCAAATTAAAGTATCGGTTGCTAATAGCTCCTTTAATTATAAATATTAATTTTGTTTTTACTTCCATCATTAGAAGGTTGCCCCAAACGCTAACTGGAAATGGATCTTTGGTGTCATAAGTTCTGTTATGGTAATACGGAACAAAACATTTTAACTTCCGAAGAATGGTTGACAGAAACGATGATAGATAGTTTCCATGCACTATTCGAAAGAAATTCTAATTATGCACCTCGACCTGTATGGTTGACAATATTTCCCGATCGGATTGTTCCACTCGATAATTCGAAGAAGAAGCATTTGCAAATATTGCAAAGTGATTTCGGTGGCGGACTTTGGGTTGTTTGCCATTACGACACAAAAAATGTTATTATATACGACTCTCATGAAGGTAGCCGTCATGCAAATAAACGAAATTTGAATGTAGAAATTCGAGTTTTTGTGGATAGTTTATTTCCCTTTCATGACTTCCAGAACAATCCATTAGTATTTCCTGAAGTACAGACGCAAGGCGATGGTTATAATTGTCCTATGGCAATTGCGATTGTTACATCGATCCTGTTCGGAATAAATCCTTGCATCGTGACGTTTGATCGATCTTTTTTAAGACCACATTTGTCAGCAATGTTTGAAAGACAAACAATAACACATTTTCCGTATCTCTGTGATTCAATTGATCCATTAACGCTATTGCCATTGGAGACGTTGAAAAGACGAGAGGCGGATGCACTGAGAACGAGACTTGCACGTAGCAAGGAAACTGAAGAACAGCGTTTGAAACGACTCGAAAAAGATGCTTCTTCTCATAGAGTTAAATACGTTATGAATTCTGAAATAAAGTGTCAGAAGGTGCGTGATCAGTACGAAAAAGATCCTGAAAAAAAACGTAAGAGAAAACGTGATCAGTACAAAAAAGATCCTGAAACAAAACGTCAGAAGGAACGTGATCAATACGAAAAAGATCCTAAAACAAAACGTCAGAGGGTGCGTGATGCATACAAAAAAGATATAGAAAATAAACGGTACATCAAAAGAAAATAATATTTGAAGAATGCTGGCCGTGAAAGAGATCGCCAAAGCAAGTTTAGACAAAACCATCCCGACTCAACAAAATTATACAACAAAAAGTGCAACATAAAACGTGGCGAGAAGTATATCGTACAAAGACGAAACATGATGAAGAGATTGAAGGAAAAATTCAATACTGTCCGGTCTTGGCAAAAGTGTTTCAACTTTCCAAAACGCTCAGAGTTATATATTCGACTGATGTCGAGAAAAATTAAAAAACCATTGGTATGTGCTCGATTGGAAGCCGAACAAATGTTCAAGTGATGCGTAATAGCAAAAAAATCGTACGTCAATGCAGCAAGAAAGGTGTATTTGAAGAATGCTGCTGAAGCTGTGCTATTGCGATTCAATGAATGTAAGACTTTGAAACATTCAAAAAGCGATCGAATTAGAGCTCTTTGTGGCTCATCGAAACATACTTCGTTTTCTGAAGCGTACTTTTATGAAACTGCTTACGAGCAAGGGAAAAGTTTGAGCAACCACTTATAACGGGACAATGCTCTCCTCACGCAGTAATTAATGTTTTACCGTTAATGGATAACAATGGTAAAAAAGCAAAAATGTGGCACTGTGATGAGAACAGATGCTACATAAGTGATACTTCCATTGAGAAGTTTGTTTCATTCTTGGAACAGTTCGAAGGAAGTACTTTGAAGAAGATAATGAATGTTAAGTTCATGGCGCGACTACAAAATTGTTCCGTTTCACATGTAAGTAGCAGATTAGGACATCCTCCGGAATGCTATGTAAATCCTAATCTTTGCAAGTCATATATTGCAACGATAAGCACTTTATAGCTACATTTTCCTTTCGTGAGGAATATTCGAAGAAATGTTTATAAATTGATAGGAATTTATAAGCAGTTTCGTCATTTGTTTTCAGCTTTGAGGTTTGTCAATATGGATAAATTGTTTCAAATTTGCAATGATTTAAGGAATAAAGCAAGATCCAAGAAATATAATAAAGCAAGATGTTATCCAAGAAATGTAACGGATGTTAGTGTGGACGAGGACAAGATTTTCTTGCAAAATTACGAAGCGTTTAAAGTTATGAAAAAGCGATTGTTGGATCTACCACATTTCCCTTGTATCTCTTGCGAAAAATTATGTGTGAGCAGAGACGTTTCTAAACTTGAGAAGTTGAGAAAAACAATAGACGGACCTTTTTGGAAAGATCTGATGGCCCACGTAACAGTATATAATAGCGATACCGAATTCATTTGTAAGTTTTGTTTGGCCAAATTTCACAAAGGCGTGTTGCCTTCAATTTGCGTTTTGAATAATCTTGCCGTTAAAGCATTACCAGATGTTTTGTCGGATTTCAATGATTACGAGAAAATGTTAATCAAGAGAGTGAATGTTTTGTCGGATTTTAATGATTACGAGAAAATGTTAATCAAGAGAGTGAGCAGCTTCCAAGTAGAAACAGCACCCAGTACAATGGGTGCTGTTTCCAACAAACATATGCTGCACAGACAAATGATTCGCAAAGTAAAAGGTAGAACATTTCATTTGCCTCTGCCTTTACAAGAAACTTTGGATAAGGTATGTCCTCCGGAAGATTCTATCAATCTGAATCACGAGTTGTACATCCTAGTTCGAGGTATACCTAAAAAGTCTAAAGTTGTTTGGGAAAATTTAGTGGATATTAATAAAGTGTATAAGGTTGTACAATGGTTGAAAGACCATAATCCTCACTACTTGAAAATTCGTCTTCCAGCGTCGGCTGACGATCTTATAAATGATAAGTTACCACAGATGGAACATCGGATCGTTCATGATGAAAGCGATAGTGATGAAATAGAGGAGGTGGTTGAGGCGCTGTCGAGGTGTACTGTACATAACAAGCATAACGAAGATAACAATAATGAAACCGTTTTAAAACGTAAAGCTTTCCTCACGCAAATTACTACAGATTCGGGTATTAATGATCAGTATACAATATACCCAATGCACGCAAAAAGAATCGGTAACGAATCTGCATTGAAACTCTATCAAATGTTGAAAATTGAAGATGTTCCAATGGATAATCGTTATAAATATCTGGATGTCATGTGTTTCCCCGATTTATATCCCGAGGGTGTCAATGGACAACGAGAAGATAGAAACTTTGCATTACCGGAATATTTATTTGTCAGAGCGCGGTTGATGTCGAAACACAGTAAATTCAGGACGAATCTGCAGTATTTGTTCTTTCTTCTGAATGATGCTAACTACCGACAATTGAAAAATGGAATGTATTATACGATGATGGTTGCTAATCCACGAGAGAGGTACACTGCTGGTAGGTACTTGAACGAATTGAAAGACAATCAATTGGAATCGAATTTAATGAGTATTTTTGCAAAACTGAGAAATACGGATCAATTTTGGCGACAACCGTCCAATAATGTAAAGTGTATGACTCTGCATTATGGTCCGGCGACGTGGTTTTTAACTTTAAGTCCTAGTGAATGGAAATGGTCCGATTTGGCTGAATATTTACGAGACATGAATTCCGATAAGGAGAAGTTGGGTATCAGCGAACTAATCGCATACGATCCGGTGAGTACGTCTAGATTCATGTGTATAAAATTTAAAGCCATGATTGATTTTATTTGTTCGTCCGACAACCCAATAGGAGAGGTCATTCACTACTTCTGGCGACTGGAATATCAAAGTAGAGGTATCCAGCACGTACACTGTATGATTTGGATAAAAGATGCTCCAGTACTCGGAAAATCGTCAAATGAGGAAGTTGTTGCGTTCATTCGAAAATACGTGACGTGCGAAATTCCAGACGAAAGCGTTTCGCCAATGTTGTACGAAACGGTTATAAGTGATCAAAATCATAAACATAACTCGTATTGCATGCGTACGAAGAAAACCGAAACGAATATTTACAGAAAGTGTCGATTCGATTTTCCTCGACCAGTTACTGAAAATTTTGTTTTGAGAGACGTCATTACTTCGATAGTGGGTAGAAAAACTTTACGCAGTAAGAGTAGATTGTACGATCTTCCTCGGAAGAAGTCGGAAAGGTTTATCAATGATTATAACCCGGCTATTAAATTAGCTTGGAAGGGAAATATGGACATACAGTTTATTGGAGAACAATCAGAGTTTTTAAACTCTTATTTAACAAAATACACGACAAAGTCGGAAAAATGCAATATAGACTTTGCAATGATAGATTCCAATAAGCCGTTGGCATCGAAATTGTGGAATTTTGCGATGCGTTCATTGAATAATAGAAAATGCGGTGCTTTAGAAGCTGCAGACACACTATTAGGTCATCCCTTGCATGGTACGGTAGTATAGTGATACCATTATCAAATGGATTGATGTTAATGAAGTAAGAAACAAAAAAGTTAAAACATTTAATGAAATAAAAGCTCTCGATGAAGAATCTACGAATATTTATTGTTCGTCGCTCATCGATGATCATTATCCGAAAAGAGCTAAGGAATTGGAATCGTTGAATTTGTACGATTTTGCCAGATTTTGGGAAATTACGAAACAGAAGCCAAAAAATGACGAAGTAGAATATTATAAACTATTGTATCGGGTTTATTTTTAAAAAAACGAAAAAAGTGTTGTTTAATTAATCATTATCGATTTAATGTTAAAACTGAACCCGAAAAATACTTTTACTCGCTACTTCTTTTATTTAAACCGTGAAGAGATTTAAGTGAACTGAAAGGCGTATACGAGACTTACACGGATGCCTTTAAGAATTCAGAGTCTGTTTTGACGAAGCCGATGAAATATCACGAAAGGCTCGAAGAAATACAGAAAGCTTTTGAGAACGTAACTGAATTAATTGCGAAGCGCGAAAATGAGCTGAAAGCAGACAGAGACAGATCCGACGACGATGAATTGGATTGCAATCCGATAGAAGTTGATGGCGCGATGAAAGATCTGGAAGATTTTGGTGAGATTGACGTCCCGATTGATTTATCGCAAATGATGTCGCGATTGAACGAAGACCAGAAAAGAGTCTTCGACAGAGTATGCGAAGTTTTGCAAAATAAAAATCAGATTCTGTATGTAAGTGGCGAAGGTGGTACAGGGAAAAGTTTTCTTATTGAAACGATTAAACATTGGATCGGAATAAATTTGAAAAAAGTGACTGCCATATCTGCTCCTACGGGTATCGCGGCATGCAATATCAATGGTTTGACGATCCATAGAATGTTTCAGCTACCTGTCACCCATGAATCCACAGCAAAGTATACGCACTTGTCAGATATGGTTTTGAAAACTTTGAGAGAGAAATTAAGGAATGTCGAATTATTTATAATCGATGAGGTTTCCATGATTTCGAATGTGACACTGATGTTTATCAATCTACGATTATGTGAAATTTTCGACACGACAGATACAGATGAAGGTTTTTTTGGTAAAAAACACATTCTTCTGTTTGAGACTTGTTGCAGCTTCCCCCTGTAAAAGAACAATTTCCGTTTGTTAAAATGTCTCAATCAGAGATTCAGAAGTATTTAGGTACCATGGATAGATCTGATTTGTGGAGATTGTTCGAGTACGACGAACTTTTGATTAATATGCGATAAAGATGTGACAACACATATCGCGAGATACTTTCTAGAATTCGGATAGGTTTGGTAACGGATTCTGACATCAATGTTCTCCAGACGAGAAAAATTGATTTCAAAGGAAGTAGTTGCGATGAAAGATTGAATGAACTTTGTACTTATATGAATCAATTACCGGTTGATACAATATGTTTATTACCCACGTGTTATTTGTGCACGACTTTGAACACGGCGATGCTCGATAAAATTAATAGCGATGAAATTCTATTGATAGCAGAAGATGATGTGGACTGTGCTCCAGCAATGAAGAAAAAAGTGCACAAAATTTTAAAAGACAAAGATGAAAAAGTTGCGGAAACAGCTGGTATTGAAAGAGTAATAGCGATTAAAATTGGCGCTAAAGTGATGATTCGACGAAACATTGATGTCACTTTGG
>NW_017299933.1:22048-23782 GCF_001594075.2 Trachymyrmex cornetzi | reverse complement strand
CACAAAATAGTGGTACATCGGAAACAATTTCCATTGTCTCTCAGTTATGGAATAACTGTACATAAAAGTCAAGGAATTACGTGTAAAAATGCAATTGGATTTAGGAACGAGTGTATTCACTGATGGTCAAGTGTATGTAGGTCTGTCACGAGTGAGTACATTGGAGGGTCTACATTTGATAAATTTCAATCCGGCATCCGTTAAAGCAAACGGGATTTTGCCATTGTAGAATATAATCGACTGAGATCTGTGTTCAAATCTCCGCTACCACAAATCAATTCGTCCGAGAAAAAGGCTGTGAAAATTCACGACTGTCGATGGGCAATACCTCATATCATTGATGATGTACAGAATTACGGTTGCGCTGAACTACAAAGTATAGTTACATGGAAAATATACGGCCTTTGCAATGACGATAGTGTTTTGTGCTACGCTAATGTAACATTGCAATGTGCGTTTCATTGTGTACGTATCAGGCAACAAATACTTAAAAATAAAGTATCGAATGCATTGACTGATGCTGTCTGCGCGTACGCTGAGCGTAAGCGTTGCAATATTTTAGCGGTTAGAAGATCTGTCGGAGAACGCTTCGAAGAACGAACACAACAAGATGTTTCGGAATTTTTCACGGCTTTAATGTCGACGTATTCCGAAATCAATGATGTATTAGAAGTCGAATTGAAGCACCTAATATGTTGTTCAAATGCTAAATGTAATTACAATGTAACTACGTTGGAAAAGAGTTGTTTGCTAATATTACCTATGCAGTCCACATTGAAAAGGAAAAAAGGTGTCACTTTGCAAACGTTGATTAATTCAGAATTTTCAAAATGGGAATTGTGACGAATGTAACAGTATCGTTCTGAAAAAGAATACCGCAATTCAATCTTAGTAATACAGCTCAATGTATACACTTTTTTAAACGGTGTTACTAAAAAACTTACGGCAATCGGATTAACGCCGTACCGACGAGTAATGTCACGATTAATAAAAGAAAATACAAGGTAATGAGTGCTATATTTCACGAAGGCGTAGAAATGAATCGTGGTCACTATACGTGTATGTTGAGAACAGACAAACAATCGGAATGGTGTTATTGTACTGATTTACAAGTTATCAAGAAGAAATAGCCCAGAGGAGCACAAGAGGCATATATGTTGTTCTTGGAGCAGATTAAATAAATTTGAAAATAACTTATCCATTTAAATATTCTCTTAGAATATAACGGAATTCTTTGAGTATGTTTACGTGAACCTAAATAAATTTTTTAGAATATTATAACAATTAAGCGTTTGCTTTGGCGCTGTATAAGTCCGGATCTGCAATAGGGTTTTAAGCCTTAGGTCATAAGAAATGGGCGACTCACAGTCGTTTATTCTTCTCGGATTCGACTGTAATTGGTCAATTTCTTACGACTTAAGGCTTAAAACTCTTATCGTAGATCCGGGTTAAGGGCTGCTGTAAGCGTTGAAATAAAGCATTGGCTGCTCTGTCGCAGTATTAATGTTGCCATTAGGGGCCATTCCACAAAAACTTGCAGAGCCGTATAACCATATGCATAAGGAAAATTATTCAATCACATTTCTGTCATACAGACAAATGTAAACTACGATTGGATGATTTTCTTTATGAGTATGCAAATTTGTGTGGAATGCCTATAACGCTGCATTACTATATCGACTGTTGTAGCACTGCACAAGGGCTGCCATAAGCGCAGAAATAAAACATTGGCTG
>NW_017299933.1:13942-17664 GCF_001594075.2 Trachymyrmex cornetzi | reverse complement strand
CAAACGTAAACTACGATTGGATGATTTTCTTTATGTATATGTTTATGCGGCTATGCAAGTTTGTGTGGAATGGCCCTTAGGCCGCAGCACACACTCTTGCATAACGTATAATGCATAGTGCATAAAGGAATCAATCAATCAAAATTCTTCTTTTCCATGAAATGGGAGGAAAGGAAACATTCTGATTAGTTGATTTGCTTATGCACTATACACTATGCGTTATGCAAGAGTGTGTGCTGCGGTCTTTTATTTCATGGAAAGAAAAGAAATAAAGGACTTTAATTGGTTCATTTTCTTATGCATTATGTATTATGCGTTATGCAAGAGTCTATGCTCCCCGTCTGAGGGTGCCATCATATGCGGCGTAACTTGAGTAAGCGTAACTTGCACCGACCAATCATATCATTTCACTTGAACATTAGTTTCTGTTTAATCACTTTATGCTTTTTACACTATTTTATTGTTACGCCGAAACATGATGGAACCACGCGTCGAATCTAACTTCTGGCTTGTTTTAGCTTATTCTGTCTAAATAAATGCATATGGGTTTCGATTTTACAACAGTATAATTATAGATAATATTAGAAGTCGTGCGCCTCTTTACATTGCGTGGAAAGTCGAAACCCATGTGAAACAGTACAATTATAGGCCGGTATTCACAGGTCTTATATTCAAAACGGTCTCAAGAAGTCTCGAACCAATCAGAAGGCTGCATTAGTGTCTTAAGACATTACTTAAGTCTGGATCTACAATAGGTGTTTTATGCCTTATGCCGTAAGAAACTGACCAATTACAGTCGAATCCGAGAAGAATAAGCGACTGTGATTCGCCCATTTCTTATGGCTTAAGGCTTAAAACCCTATTGTAGATCCGGGGTAAGATAGTCTTGAAATAAGACTCGATTATGAATACCGACCATAGACTTCATTTTGCCTCTGTGACAGATTTTCTAACCTCAATAGTCATCAACTTTAATGTTTAATATTTTAGATCACAAGACAGAGCGACGATTTTTTTGCCAGATTCTTTCATTTCATGCAAAAACGCGTCGAATAAACCTAAAAGTGGTCTCACAAAACTTCTCGATTTTAATAATTTATTCGATTATCCGCTCATATGTATGCGATGGAAAGATGCCGGTTCCCCATGAGGCGTATTTTTCGAAATGCGTAGGTTACGAAAACCAATCGTAAATTCATTTAGCATTCCTGTTAGAGTGTACAACGGAAATTCTATTCAGCAATTGGTTGCATTATTTCCGCATTTCTCTAAATTCCGCGAAATACGCTCTATGTGAATGCCAGTCTTCAGAATGGCGTAACGTATATTCTATCTAGTAATTACTAGAATCTAGTAATTACTAGGTTAGGGCCTGCGCACAATAGAGGAACAAGAATTAGATATTAAAATTGCAACCTATTAGAAACCGTGTATTCCGATGTAATCAGTTTCTGATGGGTTGAAATCTTAATATCTAATTCCTGTTCCTCCATTGTGCACAGGTCCTTACGCTTACGCAGGTTACGCCGCATGTGACGGCACCCTTAGACTTATGGACCTTCTACAATAAGCCGCAAATCAGAACGTCAGAAGTCTTAACCAGTCTAAGGCCTATCACACATGTAATGCATAACAGAGCATAAGCATAACATAAGACTGCTGGACCAATGAGCACCTTATGTAAATCAATATGGTGATAGTATGCTAGGTGCTCATTGGTCCAGCAGTCTTATGTTATGCTTATGTTCTGTAAAGCCCCAGACACAATGCGAAGGAATAGCGATAGCGATAGAAATAACACGATTTCAACCTATCAGAAATCAGATACACTGGATTATACAGTTTCTGATAGGTTGAAATCGTGTTATTTCTATCGCTATCGCTATTCCTTCGCATTGTGTCTGGGGCTTTATACATTTCATGTGTGATAGGTCTATAGCCCATATCAGACTACCGACTCTGCAAGCCGACCCGACTGCCAACTCTGACTGCCGACTAATAATAGACCAATCACATTGAATCAGTCTTATTGTGATTGGTCCATTATTGGTCTGTAGTCAGAGGGACAAAATTATCGCGTACGTAATACGGCATATCATCAGTGATTAGTCGTATTTTTCGAAATGCGAATACGCACGTATAGCGATACGCGTCTTGGGACGGCACCCTTAATGTCCCATGGAGCGGTTCATGCGTAAGCGGATTCGCGAAATTTGCAAACAGATCTAAGAGAATGATTCTCTGATTGGCGATACGCGAATCCGCTTACGCACGAACCGCTCCATGGGACATTAGGGACAAAATTATCGCGTACGTAAAACGGTGGATCATCAGTGATTGGTCGTATTTTTCGATACGCGAATACGCACGTACAGCGATACGCGTCATGGGATGGCACCCTTAGGGCCATTCCACACAAACTTGCAGAGCCGCATAACCATATGCATAAAGAAAATTATCCAATCACATTTCTGTCATACAGGCAAACGTAAGGACCATTCCATACAAACTTACAGAGTCGCATAACCAGATGCATAAAAAAAATTATCCAATCATATTTCAGTCATAAAGACAAACGTAAACTACGATTGGGGATTGATTTTCTTTATGCATATGTTTATGCGGCTATGCAAGTTGTGTGGAATGCCCGTAAGGGTATATCCACACGAACTTGCATAAACGTATGCATAAAGAAAGTTATTTCGACTTAAGACCCTACGACCGTTACGACTTCTATTGTAGACCCCGCTTAAGAGTCTGTGCTGTTAGGGTATACACACACACGTATGCATAAAGAAAATTATCCAATTGCATTTCTCCTATAAATGTGATTGGATAATTTTCTTTATGCATACGTTTATGCGGCTGTTCAAGTTTGTGTGGATATACCTTAAGGAGTAACAAATATAAAATGACATAATTTGATCCAGCGATCTTATGTTATGCTTATGCTTTATGAAGAGCTTCACACATGAAATACATAACAGAGCATAAGCATAACATAAGGGCCTGCGCACAATAGAGGAACAAGAATTAAGCACACGATGCTTGTTTTCTTACTGGATTGCTAGCTGGATTAGATTCTTGTCATGGTATTGGTTGCGATGCTGACAGTGCCAGCATCGCAGCCAATACGGTGGCAAGATTCTAATCCAGCTAGCAATCCAGCAGGAAAACAAGCATCGTGTGCCGTCGGCTTTAGATATTAAGATTTCAGAAACCGCGTATTTCGATGTAATCAGTTTCTGATAGGTTAAAATCTTAATATCTAATTCCTGTTCCTCTATTGTGCTCAGGCCCTATGACTGCTGGACAATGAGCATCTAGCATAATGTCGCCATATAGATTTACATAAGATGCTCATTGGTTTAGCAGCATCAAAGTATGTCCACACAACTTGCATAGCCGCATAAACGTATGCATAAAGAATATCATCTAATCACATTTTATGTACGACTTTAAAAGAGAACTGCAATTGGATAATTTTCTTTATGCATATGTTTATGCGGCTATGCAAGTTTGTGTGGATATACCCTTATGTTATGCTTATGGTCTGTTATGCATTTCATGTGCGATAGCCTTAAAGCGGGGAGCACAGACTCTTGCATAACGCATAACACGTAATGCATAAGAATATGTACCAATCGAAGTTCTCCGTTTCTTTCCCTTCCATATAATAGAGAACTCTGGTTGGTTCAATTTCTTATGCCTCATGTGTTATG
>NW_017299933.1:13152-13555 GCF_001594075.2 Trachymyrmex cornetzi | reverse complement strand
CCTCCCTCACCTCCGATTTCGATAAAATTAGGCTCATTCGACGCGTTTTTGCATGAAACGAAAGAATCTGGCAGAAAAAAGTGTCGCTCTGACTCGCTAACCGAGATATTTAGCGTTAAAGTAGACGACTATGGAGGTTAGGAAATCTGTCATTATACCGACTATGTGTAATAAATTAAACGTATGTAGTAGTGCTTAGACAGTGTCCGCTTGGAATATTTGTAACCCATGCAGACAGTGGAATGTATAGACAGTAAAGGGCTTCACACATGAAATGCATAACAGAGCATAAGCATAACATAAAACTGCTGGACCAATGAGCATCTAGCATAATGTCGCCATATTGATTTACATAAGATGCTCATTGGTTTAGCGGCCTTATGTTATGCTTATGCTCTGTTAT
>NW_017299933.1:11842-13081 GCF_001594075.2 Trachymyrmex cornetzi | reverse complement strand
CCCGCTTGGGGCCTAACCGCCTAGAAGTTACAGCGTAGACAGTGTCCGCTTGGAATATTTCTAACCATATAGACAGTGGAGTGTGAGAACGCGATCTTTCTACTATCTAGTTAAAAAGACTGTTTTCGCACACCCCACTGTCTTCATGGGTTAGAAATATTCCAAGCGGACACTGTCTACGCTGTAACTTCTAGGCGGTTAGGCCCCAAGCGGGTAGGATATGATATTTATATTTTGGGCGTAGCCTCCCCGAACCCAAGCATTACTGTCTATACATCCCACTGTCTACATGGGTTACAAATATTCCAAGCGGACACTATCTAAGCACTACCACATACGTTTAATTTATTACACATAGTCGGTATAATGACAGATTTCCTAACCTCCATAGTCGTCAACTTTAACGCTAAATATCTCGGTTCGCGAGGCAGAGCGACACTTTTTTCTGCCAGATTCTTTCGTTTCATGCAAAAACGCGTCGAATGAGCCTAATTTTATCGAAATCGGAGGTGAGGGAGGTATTCTGAATAATTACCAAAGTCTGTGCTGCGGTCTTTATTGTAGAAGCTGTAACTACATTACAGGAGAAAGTGTAATGCAGGGTTGAAACAACCTGACTTTGCGCGGACGTAGCTCGTCGGTCACGGGCTGCGGCCAGGGTCGCAAAGAGGTTCGGCCAGGAGGAGAGAGGCAAGGCGTTAATAGCGCAGTGAGATACGGATTTGTTTAATAAGAAAGATAGTATATATTTCGTGTGTTTAAGTACAGAGTGTGAGTACGTGTATGTGTATGTGTGTGTATGTACGTGTGATGCCAGTTGTCGCGACTGGTATTTACTGACGGCGGTGTATGCGTGTGTGTACAAAGTATTTGTCGTTGTGAGTGTGCGGTGTGTATGCGTAACGCGGGTGTGTGTGTGCGGCGGGCACGATTCGCAACGCGAATCGTGGTCGCGTGATTCGCTCGGTGACGCGCGGTATGCGGGACGCGGGCTTACACTGGTTACACGTGTTGTTTGCGCGACGCGTCGCAACGCGAGGGGCGATACGTCGCCCCGAGATGTGCGCTTTCTGCTTATACGTGTGATACGGCACGACTTCGACTGTTGGAAGCGTCCGACGGAGGCGGGCAAACGCCAACCCCCTGGTTCTTGTCGAAGCCGGTCGCGTATCACGGAGAAGCGGAACTCTCGGTTCGGTCGCCTCGTTGCAAGGCTCTCGGAGCGGTCGCTGCAGCTGG
>NW_017299933.1:6088-11746 GCF_001594075.2 Trachymyrmex cornetzi | reverse complement strand
TGCAATAGCTGACCGGTAAATGCCGGTAGTGGCGGAGAACACCCTCACCACCGCGGTATTGCTCAGGATATCGGATCTAGGAGTCGGTCGGTGTATCAGGAGCAGGATCAGGAGCAAAAAGCACGAAATATCTTCTCGCCGCGCTTTTATACTAAATTGTTGCTCCCGCTCGTATTGTTCCGGAATCATTCTCGTGACTCTCGGCGTGGAACAATACGAGCGAGAGCTGCGGCGCTCGGCGTCGTTCGGCGAAGCTCGGGTTTCGCGGACTTGCGAGTTTCGCGGCCTGTAATTTTGTTTGCTTTCTTTAAAATATTTCGAGCGCACCGCGCTCTCATCGCGTACGGTGACCGGGGGCCCCCGTAGCGGCATCCGGCGAGCTGGTATTGCCGGGAACGATGCATTTCTGGGGGTGCATCGTTACAGGGTCTACAATAGAAGTCGTAGCGGTCGTAGGGTCTTAAGTCGTAGAAAATTGACCAATGACAGTCGATTATTCTTCTCATATTCGGTTGCGATTGGTTAATTTTTTACGACTTAAGACTACGACCGCTACGACTTCTATTGTAGATCCCGCATAACTGTCATTAATCATCATTCAATTATTTTTTTATTATTTTCACTATTTAGGCTGCGTTCCATTTAACGCTCAGAACGCTTGTGAAATCAGCTGCGTTCAGCAGACTCAACAGTTTTACAACCGTTTTATGATTCTTCGCTGAGATAGGACTATTCCTTTAAATCTAAAAGTATAGTCCAATCAGCGCAACGAATCCTAAACCGGTTGCAAAACTGCTTTTTCTGTTGAACGCAGCCAATGTATAAACCAATATTCAAGAATTTTAAAACAGTTGCAAGGGTGGTTTCTTTGCTGAACGCAGCCAGTGTTTCACCCTTATTATTTATCAAATGTTAAGTAAGACAATCGATACTCGTTGTTGTGAGTGTTAAGTGGAATGCATTCTTAATTATTTTTATTATTTCATATATTTGCGGCAAAATAGCTTAAATTTATACTTATATATATTTTTTAAGTCCAGCAAGAGAATTTACTGTATTCAATATATTTGAACAACTAAAACAATTTTATTTTTGCAAGATGGACATATAAAATCACATACAGCATCTTCGAAAAGTTTGGAAGCGCTAAAATATCTCAAAAACGATTAACTCTAGTGAAAAATATATAAAAGCAAAGTTGTAGAACTTCAAAAAATCTATCTAACTGATGATAAAAGGTTGACCTTGGGTGGAGTCTGCAAGATCAAATGAAGGTCAAGTTGAATTTTTTAAACAGGACCCCCCTCTTTTTATTACATAGTGTCTTATAGCTTATTTTAAGAGCTTTTCGAAACACTAATAAAATATTTTTTCATTAAGTACTTTTTGAGTTATAAGGCTTGAAAGTTATAGCGTTTTCGATTGGGCAAAAGTTAGTGCGCACCAGTGCGCACTCAGTTCACACCAACACTGGACGATCCATGGGTTGCACTGAATAGTGCAAGTTCAAAAGAATACGCCAAGATTTTCAGTGCTAAAGCTGAAACTCATTTTTGTTCACTTTGAAGCAATGTTCAACAAAATGTTACAAAACTACAGTAAAAGATATTAAGAGTAGGGACAAGACCCCGTTTTCAATTCAACTGCGCAGATTTGCTTGTCCCTATGTATATCCTTAACTGATAAAACGTGCACTGAACTGGCACCGTCAAAATATCTCGTGCCACTTAGTGCGCACAGAGTTCGCACTACGCGAGTGTCGTGCGATTAAATGAACACGTGACACTAGCCAAGTGCTCATTGGCACTGCCAATCGAACACGCTCTTGACACTGAGTGCAGCCAGTGCACCCCAATCGAAAACGCTATTACAGTATCGCCGGTAATATCATTACGCAAAGTTTCCGACGGACTGCTAAAACCTCTTGAATGTTGTTCAGAATCATGTCCTGGATAACATTTGTTAAGATCAAGGCCATTGGAGATTATCCCTCTTATTTTTGTATTAAAAATTCATTTTTACATAAAAATGAAAATAAGAGGTATAACCTCCATTGATCTTGATTTTGACAAATGTTATCCAGACCATGATTCTGAATGACATTTTGAAAGAGGTTTTAGCCGTCGGTCGGACATCTTGCGTAATGCTAATGTCGGCGTTACTGTAACTTTCATGCCTTATAACTCGAAAAATACTTCATGAAAAATTATTTTATTATAGTGTTTTGGAAAGAGCTCTCGAGATGTGCTACAAGAATATGCTATGAAAAATAGGGAGTTCCATTTTAAAAATTCAACTTGACCTTTATATGACCTTGCAGACTCCACCAAGGTCAACCTCTCATGCGGGGTCTACAATAGAAGTCGTAGTAGTCATAGGGTCTTAAGTCGTAGAAAATTGACCAATCATAGTCGATTATTCTTCTCATATTCTACTGTGATTGGTTAATTTTCTACGACTTAAGACTACGACTGCTACGACGTCTATTGTAGACCCCACTTTATCATCAGTTAGGTAGATTTTGGCCGCTGTCCGATTCATGATTACAGCGCCATCAGCATGCTCACGGTCGGTCCGTTTCATTCCTGAACGTTTTACGTGAGCAAAGTGACGTCATGGATTTTTGAATTTACATGCTCACGGTGACCATAATCCGGAGATGGGTCGGCGTGAGCGTTCTCTTTATTTGCGCGGGCATAGAGGACTAATATGAATTGTTAATGTGAAATAGATGCATCGACGTAGTATATACATAATCGCTTATAAAAATAATTAAATGTAATTGATAATAATATAATAATAATTAATAATATTAATTGTTTTAATAATTATTATAAAAATGATTGAATCAAGGTTAGAATCGTCGATTATCCATTTTTGACAACAAAAATTTATACAACATCGAACGTCGTTTGTATCAGTTCTTTCCAAAATGACAGATACTCGCATACCATTCCAAATTTATCTTGAGGATACTAAAGAGACTATAATTCTTCAATTAACGGCAGCAGAAGCTGAAAGAGCAACTAAAGGTAAGAAAATATAAGATATAAGACTAACATTTATAGGTTAACTCATTGTAATTTTAATATTTTTGCTTTTCTCGAATAATAAATTTACAGATAATGCATTTGTATTAAGATTAATAAACTAACACAATGCAAGGCGAAAGAAATCAGTTTTACAGATTTATGAAACCATGGATAACGAAATTGATACTTATATGCTTGATGAAGATACATCTTCTGCTTCATGTTCATCTGTCTTAGAAACAGATCCCTTGCATGTCTCATCTAAACATGTACAATCAGTAAAATCGACACAAAATGTCAAAGAATCAACTGGTGCGTATAAATTAATGGATCTATTCTGTAACTCTTAACGACTCTAACGATATCATTAAATTATTATTGAGCAGCTATTTTGCAATATACAAAATCTGCGCAATGATAATGTAACGATATCGTTGCAGTCGTTAAAAGTTATAGAATATGCCCTTAATGGTGTTAAATAATTTTATTATTGTCTTCTGATTAAATTATTTTTTGGATTTCTTATAGAAAATGACAAAACTTTATTTCTATGATCTTCAAAGAACGTATATTTGCTCTTGGAAAAATATGAGGAACGAATGAATGAGTTCTCTTCAGGTACAAAACGTCATTCTAAAATCTGGGAAAGCATTGCAAGCGACATGAAGTTAATCCAAAATTTACAGCGTCAGGCATACAATGTCAGTCAAAAATGAATAGCATGAAAAAGATGTTTAAAAAAATCATAGACCACAATAGTGTGTCTGGAAATGATCGAAAGTCATGGCAATATTTTGAGGTATATTATAATGCATGTTTTTTTTTCTATGCACAAATAGATGTAGGTAGCTCTAATATAATTTTATTTTTAGAGAATGGATGAATTATTCGGAAAATCAGGATGGGCGTATCCGAAAGTAACAGCATCAGAGGCTGGGCTTTCATGTGAAAGTTCAATAGATGAGAATTATGATATTAATAAACCAAATGCTAAGAAGCCAAAGTCTGAAAAAGTTTTAGATGAATTTATAAAGCAAATGAAGCAAGATAGGCAGGAAAGAGAAATGATAAAAGAGAAAAGGAAGTTAGCTGTATTACAGGAACTAAAAGAAGAAAAAGAAAAACAACATAAAGAAAAAATGGATATAATGAAAAAGTTTTGCGAAGCCGTTGCAGGCAAAAAATTATTTGACTAACTCTTTTTATACACAGATTTTATTACAGATTTTATATTCTTTGATTTTTACTGTGATATTGTTTGCAATATTGCAGAAAAGTTCTAACTTGCATTGGGATCCTATTGTGTGCAATTCTTAAGTTAATTTCAATGTTTTCAAATTCTTAGTTTCTATTTGTTTTTTTTATTTATTATGATTTCATACATAGTGTAAGATGATTCAAACTAGTCCCAAATTAACAGTAATTATTAATTGAGTATCTTTTTTTCTTTAATGGCTATGTATAAACTGCGGATTTGTTCGAACTGTTAAAACAGATATTATTTGATCGCTCTTACATACATACACACATGGAAGATATTATGTTTTTTGATTTTTATTATGATATTCACTTATTGTTAATCTGCGATATTGCAAGAAAACTCTGAGTTCCTATATAGTTCCTATATTATACAAAAGTACGCATTAAACAAGCCTCATAATTAAATTGTTCATTATCCTTTGTCGTTTTCTATTGCCCTCATCTACTTTACTTGATGTTAAAGTATCACGCTGGATGTGTTGATTTACCACCACGTTGACATCAACTAAATCCTTATTCAAAATACAAATATTATACAAGACTGCAGTTGCTATTAAGTATTCCGGTATTTTCTTTAAAGTAATCATAGGCAAACAATCCAAAATACTCCTCCAACGTCCTTTCCAGGTACCAAAGAGTCTTTCAATATGAATACGTGCTGAAGATTGACAAAAATTAAAGTTTTTCTGCCTATGACTCATATGACCATTGTCTTTAAATGGTACCATCATATTTGGATGGATACCATAGGCAGCATCACCAACAAGATGACTGTCATTAGGAAAGTAAATTTCTGAATTCTGAAAATACCGAGCTACTGGGGAAGTTCTGGGTATCGATCATGAAACTTTTTCATTTTTCACTTTTCACATTACGAATTTCACGTGAAAATGTTTACGTGAAAAATGAAAAAGATTTATTACATTCTGCATGGTACACGATTCGTAATGTATTAATTAACGCGTGGTTTAATTTGAAAAGATATACTGCTTAACGTTGATTTAGTTGTCTATAACATAAATATATTTCTCTGTCATAAATTTTTGCAATGTGAAACTTTTCACGTGAGTTTTCAGTGAATGGTTATATGTCCTCTTTTCATGAGTAAATGATATACTTTCATGTAAATTTTTTTCACCATCGAACGACTTAGGCTGTGTTCCAAAATTGTTTGTCAGCGCTGACAGTACCGCCAACACCGTTCCAAAAATCATCGTAGCACGCTGTGGCAGTGCTGCGAGAGGGTAAAGACGTCATTAATGTTGTCGTCATTTCCTACTGCGGCTGCTGCGGCTGTCGAGGTGAGGCAGCTACAGCACAAGATGGCGGAAAAGATGGAGGAGTTAATTTTAATCGATGCTGAGAG
>NW_017299933.1:0-290 GCF_001594075.2 Trachymyrmex cornetzi | reverse complement strand
TGGCCAGTCAGAATTAAGAATACGGCCCATCTCCGCATCGAGTCGTGTTAGATGAGTTCCGGGAGTTTGCGCCGTGTTATTAGTGCTCGCTGTGTTATCTGAATTTTGCGGTATTGCGATTTCCTTTGACTCTCCGTCAGCGAATGATGTCGGATTCTGACGTAACTGATGTTGCATTCTCTCGAGATTTTCCGTCG
This sequence comes from Trachymyrmex cornetzi, assembly GCF_001594075.2. Taxonomy (NCBI): domain Eukaryota; kingdom Metazoa; phylum Arthropoda; class Insecta; order Hymenoptera; family Formicidae; genus Trachymyrmex; species Trachymyrmex cornetzi. The sequence continues at coordinate 93 of NW_017299933.1, read as the reverse complement.
AAATTAAAACCACTTTTTTGGCCCTCTCCTTAGCGTTTTATCCCCACTATTTCGTACTTTCGATAATTAGTGATAATAAGGTCGATAATATAG
>NW_017299932.1:50191-50506 GCF_001594075.2 Trachymyrmex cornetzi | reverse complement strand
TATTGTAAACATATAAAATTTACTTATTGTCTAATCGACAGATTGTAAATATCCTTGGAGTAAAAAAAAAAATATATATGCATTGTACTCAATACGAACAATGATGCAATTATGTTAATGTGTCCAGTCACCACCGGCGTCAATAATTGCCTTGCATGCTTTCGACTAATTTGACGGCGTATTCTAGCGGCAAGGATCTTCAGATCCGACTTTAGCAATATAACTGCTCCAAAGTGTGTGTGCGTTTTCCACGAAGCTTCTGCTTAATATATGCCCACACATTTTCGATTGGGTTTGCATCGGGCGACTGCGACG
>NW_017299932.1:44605-49872 GCF_001594075.2 Trachymyrmex cornetzi | reverse complement strand
TGAAATTATTCGCTCTCATCAGATTTGGAAAAAAATTTTCAATAAATTGATCAATAAAACATAAATCGCGATTTTCGTTTCATTTCAGAAACCAAAATAAGAGCGAAGACAGGAAAAGGAAACGCAAAAAGCCCAATGATAATGATAACGTTCGAAAAAACAATCGTAACAAAGAGATCTACTGCAGAAATCATATGAACATTTGATGCATGTAGCATTTTGATTAGAAATCTGACAAATGGGTTCTTCTAAAGAAAAGTTTATATCTTTCAACTCTTTAAACTCCACGTATGGAACATCAAATCTGCCTTTGAACCATGCATATTTAAACATCGGTTGATATACTCGAGATTGAAATTGATTTAGAATCAAGCTGTGGATTTTTAATATATTTTCGCGCGCGCGCGCGCGTGTGTGTGTATGTGTGCAAAAGCGTTTGATTTCCAGTAAGAAAAGCGTGTTCCGTAAAATGCTTGATGAAATCTTTCCATTGATGGAAGCAAAATAGATCGAGTGGTTGCATGAAACCCGTTGAACCTTCTGGCAAAATTTTTAATAAAACAGTTACATTATCATCTTGATAAAGTTCGTCTGACTTTTGGGAGTCCCACGAGTCTAGAATCAAAACGGCTTTCTTCTCTGGACTTTGTTCAACGGTGAGTTTAAAGACATTTTGAAAAAAATCTCTTACAAGTGTCTTGTCTAGTTTGCCAGATTTAGAACATCGAATTACAAGATTTTTGTAATTGGGAAGTTGTATGGTCGTAGGAAATTTACCATTAATTTCCTGGAGACAAATCATCATTGGCGACATCAATTTTCCTTCCATAGAAAGAATTGGTTGGATAGTATAAGAATGAGTTCGAGCATTTAATTAAGGGATTACAGCTGTCGTAATTTTTTCACCTGTTAATGATAGCGTGCGATTGGAAAGTGGCATGTAATTAAATCCCGACTGATCGGTATTGAATATTTCACTTGCATCAAACTTTGAATAAATGTTATCAACAAAATCGTGATGAAATTTAACGCCTTTATTCACAGTTTCCTCGGCTTCGTATTGTTTCTTAACAGATGTGAATAGACAGATTTTTCTTGATGAAAAACCAAAATTTCTCTTAAACTTGTTGACCCATTTCAACGACGCTTTGAAATCCATCAATCTAATCAATTTAGCATGGTACAGAGACCACCGTCGAATAGTTTGGTCATGGACAGGAATTCCCTCAGAACGGGCCTGTATGAACTACTCTAAACAATATTTTGTCACGGATTGCCACTTTTCCCGATGTGTGCCATAATTTTCAACATATTTTTTACATCTATTTATATATACAGGATGTTTTATTTTGGGAAATCGAGCTCTAATTGTATTAAAGGACCACTTTGGATGCTCCTCGCATGTTTTTACGACTTGCTGCGCATATTCGAGTGGTATAAAAGCTTCTAGAAAAGACCTTTCTTCCTCTTCATAAATTGGCTCGACTTCATCATGTTCAAAAATGGTATCAGTATATACATCATTAACTATTTCAAACGCAAATTGGTCTTCGTTATCCATGGAATTGATCATGGATATGACTCTTTCCACTAGTTAAATCTCTTTACGAGATGGGCTGCCCTCAACAGTGGCGTAATTCACAAACTTTTGCTTAAGAAGCTCAAATACTTTTAATGCCCTAATGGCCATTTTGAGCAGAACACATAAAAATAAACACGTTTAATAAGAACAAGATAGCAAGATTAAATACAAAGTGAAATGATGCAGAGAGGAAAAAGAATGCAATAAGAGAATGCAAAAAAACAAATCAAATTTGAAAATCTTGGGAAGTGAAGAGCGCTTGTTTACTTCAAACAGCGTTTGCTTATTCGGAAGGCAATATCTCGGTGCACTCACAAGCACTTGTGACAGTACCCGTGCGACACAGCGCGAGACCAAGGCCGCGGTCCGATTCACTTTCACAACGCTTAAAAATCATTTCATCCTTATTGTTTGTCAAATGTTAAACGAAGACAAACGATGTTCATGAGCGTTGTCAGCATGAATTGGACCACGGCCCAAATATATAGAAACAGAATAATTGAAAGGCGCAAAGTTGAACTTTTATATCCGGTTTACAGCGATAAGCAGCGATAGGTGGCGCTATAACTCTTCGGCGGTTGCCGCTTGGCTGCAAATTGATATCTCGGAGTGAGTACATATACATGACCCTAGAACAGTGCTTGCAAGGATTTGCACATTTCGGGCCGATTCCGGCGCGCGATCCCCACCACCGCACCTGGCTCGGCGGCCGAACCGTCGGGCGTTAATGTAAGGCATTGTCTACAATACACGGAGTAAAAAGTAAGAGTAAGAAATCGACCAATCACAGTCGATTATTCTTCTCACATTCGACTGTGATTGGTCAATTTCTTACTCTTACTTCTTACTCCGTGTAGTGTAGACGGGCCTTTAGGATATGAGCACAAGGATTGCCGTAACGCTTTACGGCAGTTTTAAGTTGTAGACGTAAGTAACGTACAAGCATTGGCGTATGACTTTAACTTATGTATGTTGCAATGCCTATGGCAATATACATAAGTTAAAGTCATACGCCAATGCTTGTGCGTTACTTACGTCTACAACTTAAGACTGCCGTAAAGCGTTACGGCAATCCTTGTGCTCATACCCTTAAGACTTCAAGTTTATAACAACTTGTTGCAGAATGTGTGTAACTTTTCCTAATTTTTAAAACTATAAAAAGATAAAGAATAAGTTAAATCGAGATTAAAATTAATCTACAGTGGCACAAAATACTGAAAGATAACGAAAAGAGGTCTTTTTTAAGTTGTCTTTCCTACAAAACGAAAAAGATGACTAAAAGATATTGTTTTTAGATTGTCCTTTCAGCAAGACCAAAAGATGTCTATAAGACATATTTTAGTTTTGTCGAAAAGACAACTTAAAAAAGACCTCTTTTCGTTACCTTTCAGTATTTTGTGCCACTGTAGATTAATTTTAATCTCGATTTAACTTATTCTTTATCTTTTCGTCATCTTTCTATGGTTGTCATTTTCGCAAAGCAAAAGGTTGACTAAAAGATATCTTTTTATATTACCGAAAAGACAACATGAAAAAGATATCTTTTCGTTATTTTGATACTTTTTATCACTTATTTGCGAGCAGTACGTCAAATCGCCACCAGATGGACGTAACGGAGTTCAGTTTCTCGTGTTTGAAAATCATACAGGACGGAATAAAAGGTGCAGAATTTTGAAAAATTTTACTCGTGCTCTAATGAACGCTTAATAAAATATATTTTGTAATCGAGTTCCCAAAGAGGACTATGATGAAAGATAATAGCTCTTGCACATAAGACACGACAAACGTTGCAAGAAATGGGACGTATATTAATTGTCAGTCATGCAATTTTATTTTGTTTTATGTAAAAATTAATTTAGGAATTCGATGTTATTAAACGTTATATTGTATCAAGATATAAAAACTAAAAGAAGTATTATATAAAAATGACTAAAAGATATCCAAAGAAGTCATCTTTTAGTTATCATATGGAAGACTATAAAATGATTAGCAGTGCGACATCTGTCGTCTTTTAATAATCTTTTCGTTGACTATATTCTTTCACTAAAAGATATCACAACTATTAGTATATTATAAAGATATTGTAATAATTTAATCGTCTTTTAGTCATCTTTTAGACGACTTTGTGCTCTCTGGGGGGGCATTTTGGCTGTAATATTTCATGAGTAATAAGCGCGTTACCGAACTGCTATCACGTACGCATTTCTCGCGTGCGCCTCGCTTATATTATCTTGATATCGATTTAAGATACGATTAACATGATAATTTTAGAAATAGTTCATGATACGATTATCGGGTTAGCTCTAATTAGAGTTCTTCGAATCTCAACGCAACTTAAAAAGATTTAACGTGCAAATAATGACATCTAGCGGTGCTGCTAAGAATTACGTTTTATTATTTGAAATTTCGCAATTAATTCATTATTTTATTATTAAATTGTTGTAATTAATTCGCCATTTCAATCATATGAAGCATCTACTACATTTCGAAATTAATTTTTATGTAATTTGGACAGTATTACCATCGACGAGATACTATTAAAGACCGTCAATCCTGGGCAAATTTTCGGCGGTATAAAAAGGACTCCAAGGGCCCAGAGGTAATTGAAAAACGCTAACATTATCAACAATTGATATAAATTTGCTATTATCATAATGAAATATTATTTGGCTAATACATTATTAAATTCATGATTTTTTATTACATAAATGCATATGCATACTATAAATAAATATGCATATTTGTAATATCCTATATATTAATTGCTAAAAAATTACAATTTTTTTCTCTGCAGTTATTATCTCTGTTGATAATCAAACTTTGGTGATAACACTGAAATCACAATTTTAAAAAAATTGAGTATTATTGAGTTTTAAATATACATACACACCGATAAACACGTTTACTAAACTAATAAATTATAAAATTAGTACAATATTATCAATTTTTTTACTCTTAATCGCTTCAGTATTAATGCTGCCGCGCACTACTACCCTCTGACCAAATGGATATAAACTACATAACAAGTCCACTTTTCTGAGGGTACATACGTCCACTTTTCAAGGCTGCAGATGATAAATCGATATTTGGTTCGTATAATCCACAAAATAAGAGAAAAGGAAACTCAACTTGATAGCGCGCGGGCAGAAAAAGTGGAACCGGTTTTTACGCTGAATTGGGAGAGAATTCGCTGAGAGGAATAACTTGCTAATTTGGACGCCATTTGCAATATCAACCTTATCTCACTTATTTTGCTTTATTTGCTGGCTTTATCCATTTTATCAGCACTGCGGACTTATTCTGTAATTTTTAATAACGCAAATTTCGTTATTATTATAACGAAACTTGCGTTAAGAGCAGTTAAGAGTGTCTCTTGTGCTAGTGTCTCCCAATTGTTGCGGCCTGATTCCTTTAAAAGTTATCCGAATAAAAAATATTTACCTTACAATTAAAAGTACTTTCCTCTCAATCCGGCTCATAAACCGGTTCCATCTTTTTTCACGAAGTTGAATCTCCTTTTCTCTTAGTCCTTATCTACAATAGAGTTTTAAGCCTTAAGGAGATGCTAAACCGATTATCCAACTCAATCAAGGTCGATAGTACAGACTTTTTTAATTCCAAATTCGATAATAGTGGTGACATCTTTAATTTAGTTTTTACATTATATTATATAATATATATCATT
>NW_017299932.1:43816-44136 GCF_001594075.2 Trachymyrmex cornetzi | reverse complement strand
TTAAGGGGGTACTCTACTCTAAAAATTTCAAAAAATCGAAAAAAATTTTTTCACTGTTTTTTCAAAAATTTTTTCTTCTTGACCTTTCTGAGAAAACATGAGAAAACATGTCTTGGATTGGCAGATTAATCTTCGTAAGTAAAGATCCTTCATAAACGGTGCGCAAAACTAACGCGTTTTTCTCAAAACCATGTTTTTTGAACTGGTGCCCAAAATATCTCAAGATCTATTTGACCGATTAAGTCCGGCTTTTGCGTACATCCTCAGCAGATGTGCCGCTATAGCCGGAACTAGAATTAAGTAAAAAAAAATTTTTTTTA
>NW_017299932.1:32176-41751 GCF_001594075.2 Trachymyrmex cornetzi | reverse complement strand
TTTTTTTTTACCATGTATTCGATAGGGTTTAATTAATATTTATATTCATTAATTTAGCTTTAAAAAATATTTTTTATGTTCTCTAAACATAATAAAATATATACATAAAAAGCTGATATTAACAATTTTCACTAGTTTCTTGTAAAAAAATCCCGAAAAAAGCGTGTTTTAGAGTAGAGTACCCCCTTAAACCACAAGAAATGAATCACAGTCGCTTATTCTTCTCTGATTCGACTGTAATTGGTCAATTTCTTAGGGCCTGAGCACAATAGAGGAACAAGAATTAGATATTAAGATTTTAACCTATCAGAAACTGATTACATCGGAATACACGGTTTCTGATAGGTTGAAATCTTAATATCTAATTCTTGTTCCTCTATTGTGCGCAGGCCCTTACGGCTTAAGGCTTAAAAGACTTATTTGTAGATCCGGGGTTATTTCATGCGTGGTACAAGCAAAGACATAGAGAATGGACTGCGCGATTCGTATCTAAGTAATGTATCAAATGTGGTCGACAATAATGAGAGAGAGGGATCATGGGAGACGGCTAAAGCTGGAAACACAATAGACACAAGCAATATGCACAGGCAACAAGGAATAACGAACCGTCCAATCAGAGCTCTGGGATATAATATCAAACTTATACCCCAAAGCTCTGATTGGACGGCTCGTTATTCCCTGTTGCCTGTGCCTATTGCCTGTGTCTATTGTGTTTTCAGCTTAATCTCCTTCTCATTCTCTCTCCCATTACACCATTGAATGGAAAGAGATAGAAATGGCCGTCTGCAACGGTTCCTCTCTCTTTCATCCCTATCGACCATTTTGACACACGGATCGCGCAGTCCATTCTCTATTGGCCGGTATTCATAGTCGATTCTTATTTCAAGACCGTCTTAAGTAATATCTTAAGACGCTAATGTAGCCCTCTGATTGGTTCGTGACTTCTTAAGACCGTACTTAAGACGGTCTTGAATATAAGATCTGACTATGAATCCCGGCCTATGTCATTAGGTTTGTTCGCGTCGCAAGTTCCAAATTAACCCAGAGAGCACTTGGATCACCGGCAAGATGGCGGTTGGAGCAATTGGATTCATGTGCCCCAATGCTCGGCGACACGAACGGATTGGGACAACTTGGGACAAGCGTCCTGTTGTTCTATAGCTATACGAATAGTTTCACCGATCGTATGCAGGACGTAGGAATCAATTACCAGCCATTTGCATTATTACCTCTGAAATGGATTTCAGAAATTTTTTGAGAGATTTCCGTTTTGGAATTATTAATGAAATTAATGATAATTTCCTCAAAAATGTTTTACTTTTTGCTTATGATTTACGTTTTTCACCAAACGTAAGAAAAAAAGCGTTGCTCTTCTCGCTTCATTCTCGTTAAAGTTACATCATAGAACCATAAATACTATCAACACTACACATTCTCAATCATTACGCATGCGTGCGTAACATACCCCAACCGCACCATCTTCTGAGGTGAGGCAAATGAAGCGTGCTCTTAATTGATCCATGGAGTATGCTCTAACGCGACGCAAACATCTAGTCGCTATATTGGTTCCGGTGACGCGAACGTATTGGAGCGCGTTGGAATGAAAAGGAGCATATTGGAGCGTGCGACGCGAACAAACCTTTTGGGTACAAGACAAAGACATATAGCGTTTTTCATTGGGAAAACTGGTGCAACACTGGTGCGTACTGAGTGCAATTGTGTTGTTCCACTGTGAAAACTAGTTCAGTGTTCCATTGATAAAACTGGTGCAAAAAACTTACACTGAGTTCAACTTTTGCTCCACTGTCTTTGAAGTCAGTGGAGACCAGTGTAAGTTGAAATTGAAGTTGTGTTCGTGCTAAAGTATGATATTATGGGGATGATCTCGATTGACCACGGCTCGATTGGCACCACCAATCACAGCGACCGGTGTTTAGGAGCTTTGTAGTTTCAAGCGCTGTGAGTGGCTCGTGTCCAATTGAGCCGTGTCCAACTGGGTGCCACCCGATATTATGTTATGATATGATATTACATTATTGTAATTAATGTTATAACAATGACATTGTTTAGTTTCAATGTTTCTAATAATAGCTATGCAATGACTGTCACGTCCGGTTTTTCGATTTCGCCGGACGCGGAGCGCGCGTTCGAACTCGTTAATATTAATGAGAGAATAGTGAATATAAATAATAGTAAATATAAAAAAAATATAAATTATATCGGGTGGTCGGCGGGCGGATACCGAAAAGGTTCCGTTGACGAGCGACGAAGGAAGGTCGGAGGGTTGAACGGCGAGGAGCTCGTTGTGAGTCCCGTTCTGACGGCGGCCGGAGCTCGGTGTGAGCTGCACGGCGACCGATGACAGGAAGTCCTCGCAGCGCTGCAGACACTCGCTCGGACGGAATTTTTTTATGAGGGACGGAACCCGTACCCAATTAGAATACGGTTCAAGGTTGGGAGTCGTCGCTTGTACGATTCGCGGCACTTATATATTCACTTTGATAATAGACGGCACAAACGACACAACGACAGACAGGCACTCGCAACGAATGAGGCGCGATTCGTAAAGGAATTCTAGGATAGAAAAAAAAAAGAAAATGGGGAGAAAAACAACAAAAAAAAAAAGAATTTTGACAAAAGAAACTATTTAATTCCAACTTGCGATTGTCCTTACGCTTTAAGATGGAAGGAATTAATTGGTCAAATTTACACGAAAGAATAATATGCTTGCTGGTGCTGGTGTAACATTCACTGAGTTAGGTGAGCCGACTATGGAAAGAGAAGATGCAAAAGAAGGTTTACTAAATTGCGCTTTCGATTTGCGATTTAACGACGTAATGTACGGTGTTCACAATATTTTACTTAAAATTGTCTATAAGTCAACGGCCGAGGGTACTATTCGCAATTCCGCGTTATTCGGATGTTTTACTTAAAATTGTCTATAAGTCAACGGCCGAGGATACTATTCGCAACTCCGCGTCATTCGGATATCGAAGTGCACACTGAACTCACCTCGACAGAGGCCCGTGACTTTTCTGAATTTTCCTCCTCCTGACGAGGGGTCGACTACCGCTTATGGTCCCTGTAGAATTCGCCTTGGAGATCCTGGGGCAAGGTACCAACCACCGGACCCGAATAGCTCACTCGCGAACAAACAAAAAGAAAGAGAAAAAGAAAAAGGAGAAAGAAAACATGAAAATCGCCCTTTATCGCGAAATCTCGATGATTATTCGCCTAATAATTTTTCAATATCGAATTTTTACGCATCTGAACTATGGCCACTGATATGCAATCGTACGATTTGACTAAAGCGATTCGAAAAAAATTTTGCAAACTCTGACTCGTACTGAACTCTAATTCGGATGAAAATTCGTACTAAATTCTAATTCTGCTGAAAATTCACACTGAACTCCCCGGGACCATTCGGATCGCCGTTTATATAATATTACAAGGGATGATGCTGAGCGGCAAAGGGGGTAGACCCGTCAACATCTATACTTATTTGCGAAAATTGTTCTAGAATGTTCTATCGTTTTACTTTTCGTTAATTTAATCGTCTTAGAATATGATATTTGAGGGATGAGATATTGACAAGGCCCCCTTGGGAGCTCCGTCTCTGTGCTGCATCGCTTGCAGTTGCGGGCGCACGCTTGCTGGCAGCGAACAGCGATCGCTCGTTTTTATAAGTAATTTTACTTATACAGGGTGACCCATTTTAACTTAGAAAGCCAAATAACTCGAAACATCGCGATTAAATAAAAAAAATGTTTAAAACAAAAATTGTTGGATATGAAGGGGCTGATTGAACTATGACCTTGACAATGACTTTGGCCTTCATTTTCAAGGTTATTTGAAGATCTACTTTCAATTTTCAAATAGAAACCCATATTTTTGATCTCGGATTTTTAAAGCGCGCAAAATTTTACGTCCAGATGAACTTTCATGTTATAGGTCAAAGTTGACCATAGAGGTCATTTCAAAGATAAATTTCTAATTGAAGCAGAAAGCTAAAAAATCTTGATTTTTCCCGGATAGTGTTTGTTAAGAATCACTAAAGAATCACAACAAGAAAATACATATGTAGCATAAAATTTTATTAAAAATCCCCACTTGACCTTGAAATGGTCATGAAAATATGGGTTCAAGGACATTGTCAGGGTCATGGTTTGGTCTCCCCTCGACATCCAACAATTTTTCTCACAAACACCATTCGTGAAAAATCAAGATTTTTTGGCTTTCTGCTTCGATTAGGAATTTGTCTTTGAAATGACCTCTATGATCAACTTTGACCCATAACATGAAAATTCATCTGGACGTAAAATTTTGCGCTCTTTCAAAATCCGGGATCAAAAATATGGGTTTCTATTTGAAAATTGAAAGTAGACTTTCAAATAACCTTGAAAATGAAGGTTAAGATCATTGTCAAGGTCATAGTTCAATCAGTCTCTTCATATCCAACAATTTTTGTTTTAAACATTTTTTTTATTTAATCGCGATGTTTCGAGTTATTTGGCTATCTAAGTTAAAATGGGTCACCCTGTAGAGTCCTCGCTCTTTGTTCTCTACAGCAACGGCTTTTACACTATTTGTTTAGTGCCTTTTCTGGTACTTGCCGATGAAGATGTGCATTTTGCGCTTTCTCATTTAGTGCTAATTTAGTGTTAAGTCATGTGGTGGTGCAAATTGCGGCGACTGCACCATTGCGTTTTGAATTAGTTGCATTTGGAGTTTGTGGATCTAATTCGTGCGCTAACGGCGATGCTTCTTTAGCTAGTTATCTACTCTTAAGGAGAGGGACGTCCGCTACGTCCTTTCCCGTTATTTTTTTATTGGAATTCATGGAACTTAGGGCCTGCGCACAATAGAGGAACAAGAATTAGATATTAAGATTTCATCCTATCAGAAACCGTATATTCCGATGTAATCAGTTTCTGATAGGTTAAAATCTTAATATCTAATTCCTGTTCCTCTGTTGTGCTCAGGCCCTAACTCAACGCATACATTCTTATCTAACATATGCCAGCACCATCTATTGCAAGACCGCGCAGCTACTGCTACACGGAATTTCGGCTCTGTTGACAGTCCTAGTCTTCGCAAAGCACTTGTATACACGTATTTTCTATTTGGTGGAAATATTTCTTTTCTAGACTTTCAATCTTTGTTCTACAAACTCGGTATCGTTCGTTTCAATAATGTGACCTCAGCTGCACGCTTATTTTCAAGATATGGACTCTAAGTCCGGATCTACAATAGGTGTTTTATGCCTTATGCCGTAAGAAACTGACCAATTACAGTCGAATCCGAGAAGAATAAGCGACTGTGATTCGCCCATTTCTTATGGCTTAAGGCTTAAAACCCTATTGTAGATCCGGGGTAAAACTCTTATATCAAGCAAATATATATCTGAGGTGACAGCAGTACGAGCCAAAAGAAAGTGAATTTTTAACGAATTTAAAATTTTTTTCGATTTTCTCATGAAATCCAGTGCAGCTGAGGTCCTGTTTGTGAGTACTTTAATTTAAGTAATAATACTTTTGCAATCCGTACATCCAATACGGAGATTTTTGACCGAATGGAAATGTGGTAAAACAGAAGGCTTTAGCATCGCCTTAAAATTCTTTAAATGTAAAAATTTAATTTAAAAACATGTTTTAAATAAATAAATGAATCAGAATATTGTAAAATAAGTAATTTAAGTTTGAACATAGTTATATATTATATATTTTTAGGGATGAATAAAATGGATGTCTAATGATATGTTTCACTGAACCGCACTAAACCTGCATTATGACTGTACTAGTGCAGTTTTCATCTAAACCACCGACGAGATATTATTAAAGACCGTCAACCCTGGGCAAATTTTCGGCGGTATAAAAAGAGCCCCAAGGGCCCAGAGGTAATTCAAGAACGCTGACATTACCGACAATTGATATAAATTTGCTATTATTAACATAAATATTTGGCTCATGCATTATTAAATTCATGATTTTTTATTACATAAATGTCCCATAAATAAATATACATACTTGTAAAGCTGTAATATTCTATATATTGCAAAAAAAATCACAATTTTTTCTCTGCAATTATCATCTTTATTGATAATCAAACTTTGATGATAACACTGAAATCTCAATTTTAAAGAAAAATCGAGTATTATTGAGTTATAAATGCATAAATACATCTACTAAACTAATTAATCATAAAATTAGTACAATATTATCTGTTTTTAACTCTTAATCACTTCAATATTCACAAGGACGTGAACTCCCGTAAGGATGTCGGTCTTTAATAGTATCTCGTCGATGTCTAAACCTAGCACGGCGCTAGTGCTGCACCAGTTTTTCCAGTGGAAAACGCTATTACATGATGTAATAAAGAAGGTGTCTTCCTATTATGGTCACTTTTTCGTCCTGATTTGCGCAGGTCTCAACTGTCGGCCATATTTGATTTATGTGTGTGTATTGGTGTACATATATAGTTCAGTGTGTTTGTGTATATGGGGAAAGTCATGATAAGGTTATTTTCAGTTATTTTCACGTGTTTACAACAGTGCGATTTTGGAATGTCAAAAAAATTAATGACAATGCCGTTGTGTGCCATGAAAGGGTGTAAAAACCGTTCTGGAAAAGGAAAAAGGGATTTCCGATTTTTTCTTTTCCAAAAAAAAGAGAAATGTGTGAGAAGTGGATACAGGCGTGTGGAAGGAAAATTGGAGAAATTAAGGAGAAGAATGGTATGTACTGTAATGTTAATATAATTTACTTGCCAGTTTATCTTCTTATTATTAAATAATAACGAAATATATTTATTTATTTATTATTTTAAATGTGTAAAAGATTGTATAACGAACTATGTTTATTCAATTTCAAAAAAGTATGGTCTATATCAATGTACGTTACCTTTCTTTTATTTATTTATTATTTATTGTAAATATCATACGCGTTGAACATATTTGTGGTTTAAAGGAGTTCTTAAACGTTAGAAAATATTGAGAACAGGTCGTACTTAAATATTGTTTATACATCGGAATACAGTATTTTCAGTTATTACAATTGTATACAAAATTTTAAACAAAAAACCAATGCATTTAAATAATTATGAAATTTACTTATGTAGCTCGTGTTTCCATTATTATAATTTATTTCTTTACATATTTATTATTTATCGTATTTTCATAAACATTTTTTGTAGTAATGTTAAACGCATCCAATTTTAAATGTTTACTTATGCCGTATAGTATGCGTGTACGCATTTATGGTACAAAAATAAAAATAATTATACAAATAAAAAATTGAATATACATTATTCTATAATAATAGCTGTAATATTATTAAAACATACTAACATTACATTACATTATCTAGTGAATGTTTACTTTTTATTTTTAAGTATGTTTTATACAGTTTAAGCTTGGGCGCATTCAAAATTGGCGCGAGAAAATGGCCGAAAGCTGTGACCTCCATTCATTGGCTGAAGCAAATGGCTGCGCTAGAACACACCTTCTTTATTACATCATGCGCTATTACACTGGTCTCCACTGACTTCAAAGACAGTGGAGCAAAAGTTGAACTTAGTGCAAGTTTTTTGCACCAGTTTTATCGGGAGGATCCCGTTTGCCTACAATCCCGATTGCACACACCACTCATATCAGTTGGTGCCTAGTAATTTTTCACTGCTTTACCAATGAGAATATTTTATTTTTAAATTGGCCAATTAGCGACGTATGTGTGCAACATGCAATGTATGCAATCGGAGTCTTCCCGAGAAAACGCTATTAGATTAAATCAGTGTATAACCAGTAGCTAGGGGGGGGGGGGGGGGGGGAACAACACAATTGCACTCAGTGCGCACCAGTATTGCACCAGTCTTCTCAGTGGAAAACGCTATAAACCTGCATTATTACTGTACTAGTGCAGTTTTCATCTAATATCGTTTTTCATTGGCAGAACTAGTGCGCACTCAGTGCACTTTAAAGCCGTTGTACAAAAATCGACGTAAAGATATACGTTTAATAAAAATATATAAACGAATTAAGGGGATGCTGGAGTGACGGTCGAAGTTAATCAAAGTTGATAGTACAGACTTTTTTACATTCCAAATTCGATAATAGTGACATCTTTCATTCATTTCTTATACTTATCTATATCGTTGTGTCTCGCTCAAACGCATTCATCTGTCCTTATCTGACATATTGCAACGCCATCTCTTAGAAAGAGATCAACTAAAATACTGCTCGGTTTCATGGCTTCACGTCAATTTTATTCGTAGTATACGAACGAAATTTTTGGCGACTCTTTTCTCTTATACCAAAGCCCCTACATCGTTTCTAAAAGCATAGGATTGTTCTTCAAGATTTTCTGTAGGCTGCTGGCTACTTATTTTTAACGGGGAAAATCTGAAACTCTTATATGCAGTACATATTGTGACGAGTTGACTGCAGGAGCCGGTGACAAAACTACAATTTTTAATTTTCTTTCATTTTTCGCATTACATTGTAGCTGGCAGCCTGTGTTGTTGTCGATACTTTAATTGTGGAGAAGGACTTTTCAATCCATAAACACAATTAAGAGAAAAGAGTCTTTAAAAATTGATGATAAAACAGGACACTCTAGCATCCCCTTAAACCGTGAAATATTCGATACAGTTTATTGTGCTATTTGATAAAATAAATTTATCAATTGAGATATCTCACTTTTATATTTAGATTAGAGTAGTGTACAACAGCTTTAATGTGTTTAATATGTAATTGAGTGCGCACTAGTTTTGCCAATGAAAAACGCTATAAACCTAGCACGGCGCTAGTGCTGCACCAGTTTTCCTAGTGGAAAACGCTATAGTCATACATCGTCGATTTCTCACGCGCTAGACACACAATTTCGTTCCTTGCGCTAATCTTTTTATTTAGGCGTCACAACTTAATTCTAAAGATACGACTGTAATCGTCTATTTATTCTACATGTGCACCTGCCCTAATTTCGAGCATATAACGTGCATATAATTTTTTCACGAAGTAAATGTTTGGTGAGCTGATAGCACATGGATACAGGAATCTGTAATTTATTATTTTTCCCAGTTTTGGACACAAAATATACCAGGAGCAGGTACATTAGCACGGATATTTCAATCGTGGAGAAGGAATTTTTATTCTGTGCAACTAATTCGAAGAACCGCGCAAGGAACATAAACGCTTGCTTTATCGGTAAAAAAGAAGAATCCAGCATCCCCTTAAATAATTCCGTGTGAATTGCCAGCCGCGACAATTTCTCACGTGCGGCGCCTGCCGCCACCCACCGATTTAAGTACTTTAAGAGAACTCGGTGCCTCTTGAATAGAGATCCACCGACCAATCAAGTGCCCGCCGCGCGAAGGAATCTTGCAAATTTACAATATTCTACGACTGGACGCGTTCCTGTGAGATAGCTACCATAGTACCCTCAGGAGCATTCCACGGTTGGTCACCCGTTCCGACCAAGTATCTGACAAATCGCGCTAGTACCTCAGTGCAAATCTCGCAATTTCCGACTGGCTGTCCAATAGTGAGCGTCAAGGAACAGCGGGCGCATTGGTCGAGGCGG
>NW_017299932.1:30519-31111 GCF_001594075.2 Trachymyrmex cornetzi | reverse complement strand
GCGTCGTACGACGCAAATCGGATGCAATGTGAATCTAGCAAATGGCTGTGTTCAGTAGACTCAGCAGTTTTGCAACAATTTTATGATTCGTCGCGTTGATTGGATTATACTTTTAGATTTAAAGGAATAGTCCTATCTCAACGAAGAATCACAAAACGGTTGCAAAAACGTTGAGTCTGCTGAACGCGACCATTAATAGTGTAGTGTTGGATGTTCCGTTCTCGACCGCCAGAGAGACAACATCTCCATTTAAGAAGAGCTGGCTAGAGATTGTTGCGAAACAAACGGAATCATCTTTGTACAATTAGCAATTGTGCAAATAAAACAAGTGAATAGTCGCGGTTGTGTACATTGAGGGTGCCGTTACATGCGGCGAAACTTGCGCAAGCGTAACTTGCGCCGACCAATCATATCATTTCACTTAAACATCAGTTTCTGTCTAGTCACTTTATGTTTTTTACGCTATTTTAGGCGAATTTTGGCGTGCTTTTGGTATAGCAACCAAAGTGTATCAAACTGTACTAGAACGTTTTTGTGTGTTTGGTCATTAGCATCGACATCTAGAATGGACCGCTGATGGCAATGGTGGGGG
>NW_017299932.1:26093-29890 GCF_001594075.2 Trachymyrmex cornetzi | reverse complement strand
TATTAAGATCTTTTGTAATGAAATATAAATTCATATTATAGCAGGTGCTTTAAAAGTTATGGAAGACCCATCAACTTCATGTACAAGTGATATCAACAGTATGTTTATACATAGATATATGTGTACATTATATATATAACTTATGATTTCTCAGAACTTAACATTAACTATTCCAAAGAAAAATACCCAAACTCAGATATGTAAAAGATATTTAAAAGATAAAGTCATACGTACATGTGATACATTGTTTTACTAATTATAATTTAAAAACAAATTACTATAGTATTACAAATTATTATATTATATCTATTCATATTTCATCTTGTAGATGAAACACAAGAAAGTACTGGAAACAATTCTTCACAATCTACAAATAAAAAAATGAAAGAAAAAATGTTAAAAATGCCAAATGAAGAGAGTAAGTATTGTTATAAATATATGATACAACTCTGTAACTTACTATTTTTCAAAGATTTAGTATAAATATGTCTAACTATTAAATATTTTAATATTTACAGAATTTACTCATGAAATGACAATAAAATTACTGGAAATTGTGCAAACTAAATTTCATCTTCTTAATCACAAAATGCACGCCAAAAAAAAGATATGGATTGATGTTGCAACGGAAATGCAAAATAATAGTTATTTGACTAATTATAATGGAATAAAGTGTGCAGATAAGTGTCATCAGCGTTGGCGAAATTTAGAGAAAATGTATCATGGACATTGCCGTTACATGAAATCTACTAGCACAGGAAAGAAAAAACCTCCTAAATATTTTGACGAAATGCATGATCTTATTGGGGAGAAACATAGTAGTAAATCAGTCAATTTTTTTACTGGTTTCTGGCTACTGGGGAAAGGATTCATTGGATCAATGTAATTCAACTGTAGTTTCTAGTGATTGTAACAATGAGAAAGAAAATAATGTTGATGATAGTCAGGAATCTAATAAAAAAGACAGTACGTTAGAGAATATTAAAGAAAAGAATGATTTAAAAACTATAAATATTTTTGAGAACGTTAACAAGTCAGTAAGACCAAAGAAAGATAATGTAACTGCAGTTTTAAAAGAGCTACATGAACAAGGTATACATATCGAAAACGAACGTTTTGAAAAATTTGAAGCTTTACTGATAGAACAAAATGAATTAAAAAAGAGAACATTAAAACAGCGCGATGAATTTTTAAATGTTATGAAGAATTTTATTTCTTTAGAAGCAAATAGAAATAAGAAATCTTATAAAAGGAGGAAATATTCTTCGGATTCTGATTAATGATAACATGTAATGAAAACCTGGTCAAAATGATATATTTTTGTTATGTGTTATACAGTAAGATTCTTTATTTTTTTTTATATGTGGAATATGACGTTTAACTGGTTAAAACTGTTACAAATATAAAAGTATCTATACATTATAACGAAAACTTGATACAGTCAAAATGATATATTTTTGTTGTGTTATACAGTAAGATTCTTTATTTTTTTCTAATGTGGAATATAACATTAGTTTTGCAAAGACTGA
The DNA here is from genome assembly GCF_001594075.2 of Trachymyrmex cornetzi. Classification (NCBI taxonomy): domain Eukaryota; kingdom Metazoa; phylum Arthropoda; class Insecta; order Hymenoptera; family Formicidae; genus Trachymyrmex; species Trachymyrmex cornetzi. The sequence continues at coordinate 28,361 of NW_017299932.1, read as the reverse complement.
TTATAACTATAAGACTTAATATAAATTACTTTGATAGTCTAAAGTTAAAGGCAATTTCGTATTGATTGTACTTAATAAAATAAATATATATTAAAACATTTCTAAGAGTTCCTACTAATTGTAAGAGTTTCTACGTATAATATGTGATATTAATGAAAAGGAAAAAGTTTATTTTAAAAAAATAGGGAAGAACGGGGCTAATATGTACAGTTTTCCTTTTCTCTCCCGCTTACTTTTCTTGCTAATGGACTTCCGCGATGATTCCTGGTCGTCGAATATTTCTTCTTGGAGTTTCGGAGAAGAAATAGTCGCCGACCAGGAATCATCACGGGAGCCCATTGTCGAGGAAAGGAAACGGGAGAGAAAAGGAAAACTGTACAGAGATTAACCTCGTTCTCCCCTACTATTATAAATTATAATATGACTTGTTTCTATTATTTTTTATTATTTTTTTATATAATTATGTGTATTTATAAAGAATAACAAACATTGCGGGAAATATGTATTAAATCAAAGAGAATAAATAATATGTTTATAAACTTAAGAGAAAATTATATCTTATCTTCTTTCTGACAATTGCATTATTATAGCATTTCTTTTATCAATCGCAATATTTCTTTCATCTCTTCTATAAAATTGTATTGCATCAATTCTTTCAATATTAGCATCAAATAGTGTTTCAACCAAATCATTATTTAGGAGGCAAAAGTTATGTAGAGCACAACATACCATTATAATATTTGAAGCTTTTACTATTTTATATACTGTTATATATTTCAACCTTCGCCATCGTCCTTTCAATAAAGCGAAACAGTTTTCAATTTTTACTCTTGTTTTACTATGTACTTTGTTATATGTTGTCTGCCTGTGTGTAATATTGCCATAATCTTTAAAAGGAGGTAGAAGCCATTCTTTTATAGGGTATATTTTATCACCTAATAAATGTTGATCTGATAAAAAATATTTAGAGTATATCCATTTGCTTCAACATCGATGTATAAACGTGAATTAGATAATACTCTGCAATCATTAGCAGATCCGGGATGATCAACAAATACATTTGTAAGTAGATAATCTGCTGTACATATCCCTTGTAAAATTATTGAATGTGTCAAATATCTATTTTGATAACATTTTTGATGAGCACTTGGTGCCATAACATTTATGTAACAACCATCGATTGCCCCACCTTTAATTACACCTTAAACATTATAATTATGATAAAATTAACAATTTTATCAAATAAAAATATTTGTGTTGTATTAACAACATTTATTAATTAAACCTTAATGCGATATATTTAGTCATACCTGGAAAACCTGCAATATTCTTGAATTTATTTTGTATATTGATTCGTTGATTCATTGTGAGCCATTGTATTACTATAGGTACCAATTTTAAAATACAATTTATCCAAATGTTTAAGCGGGGAGCACAGACTCTTGCATAACGCATAACACGTAATGCATAAGAATATGCACCAATCGAAGTTCTCCGTTTCTTTCCCTTCCATGTAATAAAGAACTTTGGTTGGTTCAATTTCTTATGCCTCATGTATTATGCGTTATGTAAGAGTCTGTGCTCCCCGCTTTATACAATTGAAAACAGTCGATGATGCTACATTAAATTTGTCTCCAATCTGTGCCATAGATATTTGATTTGCTAAATAATATATAGCTATTTGTTGAATCTTCTGTGGTAGCACAGATTCAAATCCTCCAGTAAATGCCTAAATTATATTATGCGATTGTACTTAATTTACAATAAATTGTACAGTATTGAAGTTATTAAGTTACGATTACTTACTCTTTGCATTTCTTGTTGTTGCATTATAATTTGTAGTAAATTTTGAAATGTTGATTGTTTCATTCGAAAAATAAGAAAAAAGTCATATTCAGTGTATAAATCAATCCAAAATTCGGAATATAATTCGGGGCGATTATGATGTTGTCTTTCGTTTGTGTTTAATAATGTCATAATTTTTCTCTTTTTTCCACGTTTTGCAAAAAAGTGCTTATAAGTTTCTACTGGAGATACTTCATCATCTTCGTCATTATACATTTCACTTATTAAGACAGCCATATATGCTTTAAAACTCATTATTACACTTATTCTTTTATTAGCCTTTTTAAAAGTATCGAATTTGCGCGTTTGAAAAGAACCAGTACATTTTAGCGAATAACTGTGGTATAGGTTATTCACAATAAGCTCCGCCTCTACCAATAACAATCTTGATACATGTACCATACCATCGCCAAAATTCGCCTT
>NW_017299932.1:20079-25811 GCF_001594075.2 Trachymyrmex cornetzi | reverse complement strand
TTGCCAGATTCTTTTGTTTCATGCAAAAACGCGTCGAATAAGCCTAAGAGTGGTTTCACAAAATTTTCCGATTTTAATAATTTATTCGATTATCCGCTCGTATATACGCGATGGAAAGGTGTTGGTTCCCCATGAGGCGTACTTTTCGAGTTGCGTAGGTTACGAAAACCAATCGTAAATTCGTTTAGCATTTCTTTAGAGTGTACAACAGAAATTCTAATCAGCAATTGGTTGCATTAGTTCCGCATTTCTCTAATCTTCCGTGAAATACGTCCAATGTGAATGCCGGCTTTCAGAATGGCGTATTCTAGTAAATAAAAAATATTCTAGTAGATTACTAGAATACGCAGGTTACGCTTACGCAAGTTACGCCGCATGTGACGGAACCCGCAGGTGGCTCTACCGTTCAAGCCGGGAGCACATAGAAAAACGTAAGTCCGTAAGACGTAATCAGTAAGGAAATCGTAACATTGGATTCGCTACTGGCCTTACGGTCTCTGCTGTGATTGGTCAATTCACTTACTGCTTGCGTGTTACGGCCTTACGTTCTTGTATGTGTCATGGGCTTCACCGGGCGCTTGTAACCACAAAACATATACAAAGAGAAGCGCAAGCTCTGTGTTGAGTGATGGAAACGGAGAATAATCGTTGCGCCTCAAGTGGTCTGGCAGAGAACTAATATCCTATATATGTGTAGGTGTTGAAGCATGCGACGCAATAAACCTACACATTTCCAGGTAGAGAGAGAGAGAGAGAGAGAGAGAGAGAGAGAGAACATTTGCAGTAATTTTAACGTCAAAAGGACATTAAAGACATCATTTTGATATCAGAATGACGACAAATAACGATAGTTCTTCTCTGAGGGCGACTTAATCAACGATTAACTCAATCAGCAGTGTAGTCAACAGCAAGATTGTATATCGTTCTTAACCTCATCTTTTCGTGATATACTTCTATCTCTGCGTTCTTATACTTAACTGTGATAAAAGTAATGAAAATCTGGGAGGGCTCCGATTGCACACATCGCATATTGCACACATGTATCGCTGATTGGCTAATTTAAAAATAAAATAATCTCATTGGCAAAACAGTGAAAAATTACTAGGCACCAGTTGATATGAGTGGTGTGTACAATCAGAACTGTAGGCAAACGGGATCCTCCCGAAAATCTGCTATCTATAATAGTAATTCTGCTGATTGAGTTAATCGTCGATTAAATTAATCGGCGTTGGTAACAGTCGCCCTGAATGTTCGTCATACGTTGATAGCAGTTGATGGCGTTATGGAAGCACAATAGAACAATGGCCGGTTGCTTTGGCGCGTTGTGGTTTAAGGTTCGTAACCGGTCGGCCATTATCGCCACACTTTGGATTCAGTTTCGAGCCGCGCAAGCGCAAACGCAAATTTTATCGCCGTACTCGTCTGGCACTCCGCCATGTCTGTTTCTCCTTTCCAGATCCCGCTTTCACCCCTGTTGTAACACGGAAATTTTATCGGTTGCTGAAATGATACGAATGGGAAAATCTGAGGCTGGAACAGAATTGGAAACTGGAATCAAGGAAGGCAATTGATGGCGTTGGTGAGTGTTTCAACAGTGGAAGACCGCTTTTTTCCCAAATTACGGTATAACTTGTCGAGTCACGACCCAGAGAGCACAAAGTCGTCTAAAAGATGACTAAAAGACAACTAAATTGTTATAAAGATATCTTTTAGTGAAAGAATATAGTCGACGAAAAGATGACTAAAAGACGACAGATGTCGCACTGCTAGTCATCTTATAGTCTTATCATCAAGGATGACTATAGTATTATCATAAAAGATGACTTCTTTGGATATCTTTTAGTCATCTTTAATACTTCTTTTAGTTTTTATATTTTGATATTATATAACGTTTAATACATCGAATTTCTAAATTAATTTTTACACAAAACGAAATAAAATTGCATGACCGACAATATACGTTTCCTGCAATATTTGCCGTGTCCTATGTGCAAGTCATTATCTTTCGTCATAATCCCCTTTGGGGACTCGATTACAAAAAAATATTTTATTAGTGTTTATTAGAACACGAGTAAAATTTTTCATTATGCTGCACCTTTTATTCTGTCCTGTATGATTTTCAAACACGAGAGACTGAACTCCATCACGTCCATCTGGTGGCGATCTCGCGTACTGCTCGCGAATGAGTTATAAAAAGTACCAAAATAACGGAAAGATATTTTTTCCATGTTGTCTTTTCGGCAATACGAAAAGATATCTTTTAGTCGATCTTTTGCTTTACGAAAATGACAACCATAGAAAGATGACGAAAAGATGTCTTTTTTAAGTTGTCTTTTCGACAAAGCTAAAAGATGTCTTATAGATATCTTTTGATCTTGCTGAAAAGACAATCTAAAAACAATGTCTTTTCGTCATCTTTTAGACACCTTTTCGCTTTGTCGCAAAGACGACTTAAAAAAGACCTCTTTTCGTTATCTTTTAGTATTTTGTGCTGTTTGGGGAATGTTCTAGTCAGAGGCTTCAATGTTGGATAACGTTGAGTCCTTATTCATGTCCTTATATATTCTAGTATTACAAAACAGACACTGCAAGATATAAAAGAATTACAACCAATTTGATGAACAAAGCAGATTTAAATAAGGGGCTTGGTGTTACAAGCTTACTAGAGAAGAGTAAAAGAGTCGATTGGAACAGCTGAACTAAAATAGTTAAAGTTCGAAACGTAAGTGTATACCAAAGGATAATAAGATAAAAGGTATTATCTGATATTATCTGATTTTTTGAGATCCCTTTCTTTTTTTTTCACCAAAAGTTAAATAAAGGTGATAAATACAGTCGTCCGGTGTTATTATCATTTAAATATAGATTATTTTGCGTATTAACGTTAAAGGTAGGTAGGTTAGAGAACTTACCAAGTATGTAAATATGAAACCGGAATTTATCAATAGATGGCCATAGCTGTTAATGTAGTTACCGTCAGACCGCGTCATTGATGCCATTTCCTTGTTCTGACATCTGGCAAAGATTTTCAACTCACAACAATACAAGTTTCATACAACAGTATAATTTGTAATAGCGTTGAACACGTCGAATTTTGTGCCTGGAAACTATGATTTGCGGACAACATTGATTTTCTGTTATCATTTGAAGAAAACTGCTGCAGAATCGCATCGAATGCTTGCCGAAGCTTACGGTGAGCATGCTCTTGGTAAATCATAGTGCTTTGAGTGGTTTAAAAAATTCAAAAGTGGCGATTTTGACGTGAGAAATGAAGAACGTGGAAAACCACCGAAAAAGTTTGAAGACAGCGAATTGCAAGCATTGTTGGGTGAGGATGACGCTTAAACTTAACAATAACTCGCGGATCAATTGAATGTGACATGAGAAGCCGTCTTCATACGTTTTAAATCCATGGGAAAGATCTAGAAGACGGGAATGGGTTCCACATGAACTGAATGAAAGACAGCAGGAAAACCGAAAAACCACTTGCGAAATGCTGCTTGCCAGGTACAAAAGAAAGTCATTTCTCCATCGAATTGTGACTGGCGATGAAAAGTGGATATATTTTGAGAATCCTAAGCGTAAAAGATCATGGGTAACTCCAGGCGAACCATCGACATCGACTGCAAGCCAAATCGCTATGGGTGGCACCCAGTTGGACACGGCTCAATTGGACACGAGCCACTCACAGCGCTTGAGACTACAAAGCTCCTAAGCACCGGTCGCTGTGATTGGTGGTGTCCAATCGAGACGTGGTCAATCGGGATCACCCCAATCGGCTATGAACGGAAGCCAATGTTTTGTGTTTGGTGGGATCAGAAAGGTGTGATGTATTATGAGCTGCTAAAACCTGGCAAAACCGTTAATACTGAACGCTACCGACAACAAATGATCAATTTGAATCAAGCTTTGCGTGAAAAACGACTGGAATATCAAAAAAGGCAACATAAAGTGATTTTGCTTCATGATAATGCACCATCACACACAGCAAAACTGGTCAAGGAAACGATTGAGGCGTTTGGTTGGGAAATACTTTCGCATGCGGCTTACTCACCAGACTTGGCTCCGTCCGATTACTACTTATTTGCATCGATGGGACACGCACTTGCTCAGCAGCGCTTTACTTATTACGAAGATGTACGAAAATGGCTAGATGACTGGTTTGGCTCAAAAGAGCAACAATTTATTTGGCGTGGCATCCACAAATTGTCAGACAGGTGGGAAAAATGTGTAGCTAGCGATGAGCAATACTTCGAATAAAATATTTTTTATTATTTTCATGCAATAAACGTGTATTTTCTATTAAAAAATTCTGGTTTCATGTTTACATACCTGGTATAACTTGTAGAGAGTTCCTATTTAACCATGATTTAATGCCTCAGTGTCAGTTTGAATGTTGAAACCATTTGATTAACGATTTATGTAGAGCATCTTCGACATTATTCGTTTATTATAATTTATCTCAATATCCAGAATTCTGACATTATCCCAGTCGAAGTCATGATTGTAACTCACCCTATGCTCTGTGATAACTGAACGAGTGGATGTAACTCTACGTGTATGGTTATGGTTTTCTGCTAATCTCGTTTTTAGTTTTTTTCCCGTTTGGTCTACATAGGAAGCATCGCAATCGGCATTCGATCTTGTAAACCACATTTCTTTTGGATAACTTTTGCAAAGAATCTTTGTGTACTCTTACATATTTGTTAAGTTTATTGATATTATAATGAGCAACCACCTTATAAGACAGACCATTGGTAAATTTGCAGAACTTATTTATAAGATATTCTATTGATGAAAGGAATTGTGAACCTTCTGATTTGTTATTTTTTAATCTTATTAATAGAAGTCTTATAATTACAATTGGATTTTTTATTAATTTTTATGTCCTATCAAAATATCTTATCATATCCAAGTTAGATGAGATTTTAGCTTGTTTTCGCTAGATGTGGTATCTTTATTTTCAAATGTTCCGGTGGATTTATCTATGGACTTTCTAGTAGTTGCATTTACATTGAAAATAATTGCAAGATACCGACAGATGAATTTCTAAAGGCTTAATTTTGACACTTAATTTTGGATTCTCTACTTACTTTGCTTTCGATGATCAAATATATAAACAGACCATTGGTACTCCGATGGGAGTAGTAATACAGGGCGGGTTCTAACCCTGTTCCTCTGTGGGGAGTGCGGGGCGCGGGGGGTACTTGAGGACGCGGGGGGAAAGGCGCGGGGGTGGCGCGGAGGAGGAGGGGGAGGCGTGGGGAAGGCCCCGGCGTTATCAGTGTTTACATAAACACTCGAAAAAAAATGCTTTTGCCGGCCGCCGCTGCCACAGTGCGCGCTATCTCATATACCGTCCATCTTTCTCTCGATGCGTTGCCGTCTTCTCCTATCTCTCTTTTTCTTTTCGCGCCCAAAACCATTTTACATGTCACATGTTCTGATGATGATATCAATGTAATACAATACAAATGTCACGTGACCAAGTAAATGATATATAATAAAAAAGATCAATTTTAACCTACGAATTGCCCGCGTTTATTTTCATACTTGTTATTAGTTCTTTTTCTTTTTTCTTATACATACGTTTATACTTTCATACATATACACATATATGATTCGTGACACGACCCGTTAAGAGAAGCGTCCGCAGATGTTTACACAAACGGAGCACGTCGAGGCATAGGATGGATGGATGGAAGGAAAGCAAAGAAAGTACATATACAGGG
>NW_017299932.1:12033-19420 GCF_001594075.2 Trachymyrmex cornetzi | reverse complement strand
TGTTGAATTCTTGTTCGTCGCTCTCCGAAGATTGTGAGCGATTTGAATAGGGATAACAGTTAATTAACTCCATTGAAAAGATAAACATAAACATAAACAAACGAGAACAGCGAGTCTCTGTTTATCATGGGTGGCAGTCATGTGTTCGGTTAACGATTTACTATTGGAAATCTCTTGGATTATTCCATTTGATTCAATCAGAGTTATGAATGAGTATCGACTCTCGAAAACTGTTGAAGAGTCGCAAAAATCAAGCACCCCACATGTGAGAGGCAAGGGGACTCACAAAAATCAAGCACCTCGAAGGGAACAGAGAACTACCACGTCCACGTCGTTGTTCCTGGATAGCGCTAAGAGTAGTTCATCAATGACTTTGATGGTCCATAACTCGGACTCCAGTGGGCGGATTGTGGACCACAACCAGTGTTTCGTAAAGGGCTTGAAACCAGCTTTCTCATCCCATGGTGAAAAACTAGGGGTTCCATTTAAAAAAACCATCGTGACCCCTGAATGACCTTCAAAATGACCTTCCAAGGATTTTTCAAGGTCAGTACCATACTTCCCCCGTGTAACCCTAAACTTTTCATACGAAACATTTTTCTCTATCCCTACTAGTTTTCGAGATATTTGACTGGATCACTTCAGATGGTCCACCCTGTATATTTGATGTGAACGACAAAATTTTTATTCACATGTTATTACATCGGGTTTTTTTTCGTATGTATTAAAAACTAAAGCTAATAGCTCGCAATCGACGAGCTGGTGTCCATTGAAAATATCGTTATCGCGTATAGCGTCTTCGGACGCGATGTTGGAGAATCGCGTATATTTGACATCAACCGTATCGGCGAGTCGGACTAATCGTTCGAACATTACATCGATACATCCGTCAAATGCGAACATGCGTCGTTTCGGTCATCGTAAGGCGTACGGATGAAGAATTGAGGCGTAGCATCGTTCAACGTGCAAACTCTAAAGCCTCGTCTACAATGTGATCGCTGCGACATTAAGTAAAGTCGCAGTCTTAAAAGCGCAGAGTTGTCAATTGAGTCGTGTCACGATGCCCGACTACACGATACTTCAGTCGCATCGGTCGCGGCGGTCGCAAGTCGCTTATATGTTGTAATATAGGGTGATTTTTAACCTAATCACTTCCGTGCATTAATCAATGGCTAAATTTCGCTCAGGAAAGCGCCAGGCCACATAAAGAAGAAAACGTGCGGGAATAGTGAATGATCGCCTATGTGTTTACGAATGTTGTGCAATGGATTTGCGTGTTCGTAACATTTTATTGTTATCGAGTGCATATTTGCATTTGACCTCGATATATTTATATCTAAAAAGACGCTGTAATAGAAGGAGATGGTGGATAAGACCTATAAATAGAACCAGAAATGATTTAGGATACTTCAATAATCAATTCAAAGAAGCATATGAGACAGATCATGAAGAATTCTTTAATATGACAAGAATGACACCTGTACAATATGATCATTTATGTCATCTTGTCAGGCCTTTTCTCAGGAAGAAAAGTATACGGAAACCTATCTCAATAAATGAACGAGTAGCTGTGACTCTCTTGTAAGTAAACGAAATGTTATTATATGCCTTTTGAGTTATATAATTTACCTTACATTATTAAATATTTGTTGATAATAGTACTTTTATTGTTGTTTCAGATTCCTTGCTCATGGTGACAGTGCCAGATCAAAATCATGGGACTTCCGAATTGGCAAATCAACTATATACAAAATTGTATATGAGACTTGTGATGCAATCTGGCAAGCTCTTAATACACAATATTTACCAAAACCTTCGTGAGAAACGTGGGAAAAGGTAATTGATGGATTTTGGAACAAGTGGAACTTTCCAAATTGTATAGGTGCACTAGACGGAAAGCACATTACTATTCAAGCCCCACCAAACAGTAATTCTTTAAATCATAACTACAAGGGATATTTTAGTTTCATATTGATGGCAATTTGTGATGCTAATTATAAATTTATCTGGATTGATGTCAGTAACTATGGTAATTTGTATTCATAGTATGAATCTCAAGCATGTCATTCATGTCATATTAAAGAATTCTTCATGATCTGTCTCGGGTGCTTCTTATGTATTGAATATAACAATTGGAATTGTGTCTTTTACAGGATCTAACAGTGATGGTGGCGTATGGGCGAACAGTAAACTTGGTCAAAGTTTAGAATGTAATACAGCAGATATTCCTCCTCCACAACAATTGCCTGGTACAACAATTATGCTGCCCTGTGCTTTAGTAGGAAACGAAGTATTTTCTCTCAAACGATATCTTATGAGGCCATATCCAAGAAGATCACTGACCAGTGATTCACAGCGAATTTTTAATTATCGCTTGTCCAGAGCAAGGCGAACAATTGAAAATAGTTTTGGAATTCTTGTCTCTCGCTGGAGAATTTTAAGGAACTTAATTCAATGCAAGGAAGAAAATGCTCATAAAATTGTGCTCGCTGTTGTTGTTTTGTATAATTATATCATGTCTTCTTATGAACACAAGTATTGTCCATCATATTTTGTGGACCAGGAAAATAATGGCACGGTTATTCCAGGGCAATGGCGCAATGAAAAATTAGGATCTCATTTTGTGCATATTCGTTCAGTAAGCTCGAACCGAGCTGCTTACATTACAAGTGTTCAGCGCGACACACTGCGAAAATATTTCATGACAAACATTGGTGCAGTTGACTGGCAATTTGATTGCGCATTAAGAGGTTACAATATTAATACCCCTTTATAAGACATATAAAGCCGGTTCTACATTAGTCGCAAGGCGATCGTAAGCTTGTTGTGACAACCAATCTGTTTTAAAATTAATTCTTCAGATTGGCTGTCACAACATGCTTCCGATTACCTTGCGACTAATGTAGAACCAGCTTAATACAATCTTTTTATACATATATATTCTTATACGCATATATATATTCTTCGTAAAATGTATATAAAAGGATTATATTAAAATGAGCGATTGTGATTAACAAACCTGATTAAAAATAAAATAATGTATAAAATATGAATTTATTCACTCTTGAATTTTTTTCTATACAGTAACACAGCCTTTATTATATAATATTATTACACAAAAAATCATTCTTCAACTTACAGATTTAATATTATAAAATCAGACTTTTTACCTCACAGTCTCAGATATCAAATACTGTATCTGCAGAAGAATATCTTCCTAGCACCATTTATATTCTAAGCTAGTGCAGTTTACGGACTTGTGCTATTATTACTTATGCTATTATTACCGCAAGAAAAAAACCTAATCTTAAAATAAAGAAGATAATTTCGTATGAAAAGGAGAAGTGATCAGAACATAAAAAAATGCAGTAGTTTATCTTTGAGATACATACAAAAATAACGACCTTTCTTTTCTTTTCCTTTTGTTGATCAATTTATCGTAATTTATCTTTTCTGTCCTTTAATTTTCGAATTTACGAATTCTGAATACTTTCGTAGTTCTTATATTACTTTTTTTTTTGTATCGTTTTAGTTTTTAAGGCATTTGTAGATATATGGTTATACATGCTTTTATAACGACTTACCAGCTAAATAATAATAATTAAAAACATTGTATCATATGAATTTTAAATATTTCTTAAAAATAATTATTCTGTTTTTCTGATTCTCAGAATGTTTAAAAACATATCACAAGTTTAAACTAAAAATATTACAATATTAAACAAATATCAAAATTAAAATTAATAGTATTCATAGTCATTCATCTCGAAATGATTCGAATGCTTCTAATAGTTTTATCAAACATCTTGTTCTTTGTTGTACAGGCACACGTTTTAACTCTTGTGACAAGATTACCGTAATACTTTTATCTTCTTCTGTATCTTCCTTAGAAGTTGCTTTCTTGGAAGTATTGTTCAGCAATGTTGAGCAAATTGCAGTAATAGCTTGTGATGATTCTTTAATCACAGACTCTGTCTCAATATTTGTCTTCTTTCTATTTTTTATATCTGATGCAGGTACTTTAAATGAGTACTCACTTGATTGACTATCAATACTGACATCATCTGAAATTTTTTTTCGGAATGTTAGGAGCATTCATAATCAGAGGTTGAAAATTCTCTAAAAAATATTGATTTCATCACTAACCATCAGAAATGTTCGCAACAAAATTTTGGTTCCAAGTAAGAGAGTCTCTTGGTGAATCCTTTAATGAAGATGTTGTCAATCCTTTTGATTTTGAAATATTTAGTGATGGTTCCATAAATGATGGTCTGGAGTGAGGCCTGATTGGAAGTCTACTTTTAGAAGAAGACGATGAAGAGGATGATGTAGATAATGTGGATTTAGTATAATTAGAGACTGTCCTATAACATAATTTTCTTAAATTGATAAAGGGACAATTATATAGTAAGAAATAAATAATTTAATGAATAAAATAAATAAACAGAATGAAATGAAAATAATTGAAAGATAGGATCGTAAAAATTTCAAATTAAATACATGAAGGGGATCATGTGAACGAAATGAATGCCTAAAAGAATGAAATCAATACTTACTTTCGTGGAACGTACAGAGGAGCCATGAAACGATGAATAGCCATGCTTTGTGGTGTCAACAAGTCTTCGTATGACACATTATCTTTTCCTGAACCCGATAATCCCTGTTGTTTTGTTAATGCCACTATTTCTCGCCTTGCACGACCATAGAGATTTCGTAGCGTGTCCCATCTGTGCTTTGCTTCTGATCCTGATAGAAAAATCAGTGGAATATGTTCACAGTGACACACGATATCACATATAATACTTGTATACACAAATATATAATAAGCACTTACCACTTAGTGGATGTTTTAAAGCTGTACCTATAGAAATCCATGCCATATCCTTTTCATGCACGTTGCGATAACCCGCTTTTCCTTTAGCATAAAGTCTAGGATTGCCTTCAACGAGTGCAATCAAATACAAGTCATCTTGAATTTTATCTTCTATACCATAAATGCCTTCCAACACGGGTGTTTCAATTTCGTCTAAATATTCCTCAACCATCTCTTCTTCGTTTTCCATTTCCAAATTAGATTGGTCGAAATCCATTTTTAAAAACACAAAATTCTTGAAGAATATCGAAACTTTCCTTTGTGCAATTTTTCCATCGTTCGTTGTGCCTCTGGTTATGCGTATATGGTACTAGAGATATCTAGAGATTATACATAAATAGCACCTCTACGAAATACACGCCCTTTTTTCTGATTGGTCATTTTTTACTCCGTAGTCGCTGGAATAGGAATTGATGCGAATCTAGCGACTACGACTATGACTGTCCTGCGACTAAAATAGAGTAATGTTACGATCGTTTTTCATACTTAAAAACATAACTACGACTTCATTGTAGACACTGGCTTAATTATACCGACTCGAGCGACTATCATTACGACTATTCTGCGACCGCAAACAAATAGTTTCAACCGCTTTTACGACTTTAGAACATACCTACGACCTCATTGTAGACGCTCCTTAACGGTTAGCGGTCCAACGCTTATAAAATTGTCTTTGTGTTCGTTGCGCAGCATTTTGTAAATATTACATCGCTGCTCGTAGAAACCCTTCCACGTTTCGAGAGACAGCGACAGTTCGTGTCCGCGATGATCTCCTAGGGCGATCTCCACGTAACTCGGCGGGCCAACGCTGATTCCAATTTCCAAATACTTGTAGCCCGTCAGATCGTAACGTCTGCTCAATAAACGCACCGCGCGATGCTCCATGCTGTGTACGTATGTAATGTTAAAAACGTTTCTTTTTGCGTTAAGCCCATTCTACAATTGCGTAAGTGTAGTTGTAAATAGTTGTAGTTGCAAGAATTGATCAATCACTGTCGAATATGAGAAGAATATTCAACTGTGATTGGTCAATTCTTACAACTACAATCACTTCCAACTACGCTTACGTAATTGTAGAATAGGCTTTAGATCGTAGAAACTTACATGTTACTGCAGCACTTCTTCGTTTCGTACGATGCGTTGCTCTCTTTGGCGAAATACATTTTTAACTGTTCGTACAAGCGGGTATCGCAAGACTGATCGTACCCGCGTAAATTGCGGCGTATATGATAAAACTTCTAAAATCGAAGAGGGGGTAACCCCTCCTTTTTTTCCAAGAATTGCGAACGTGTCGCGACATGTTTTATCGCGTTTTTTTCTACGTATTTTCTTTGTTCGCGAGTTTATCAATGTTTATGGTTTATATTTCGATGATGATGACGATGATGCTTTTTCCCCAGGATATTCCCAATATCTCGTTTCTTCCTTCGATGCCGATTTTGATGTTTTTCCCCCAAGATATTCCCAATATCTCGTTTCTTCCTTCGATGCCGACTTTGATGTTTTTTCCACAGGGCATTCCCAATTTCTCGCTTCCTTCTCCTTCGACGGTGGACTTGGCGGACCTTCCGGCAAGAGACGGCACCCCTTTCGCTCGACCGATATATATATATTTTCGATGTAGGTAGTCTCTTACTCGATTCATGTCTTAATGCTTGTAATTGAAGCTTACAATTGAACGAAAAAAGCCTTATACACTACCTATATACATTGCATACATACACGTTCGTACATACACGTTCATACGTACACGTTTATACATACACGTTTATACATACACGTTCGTACATACACGTTCATACGTACACGTTTATATACGTACGCGTTAATACATACACGTTCATACGTACACGTTCATACGTACACGTTAATACATACACGTTCATACGTACACGTTTATACATACACGTTCGTACATACACGTTCGCACATACACGTTCGTACATACACGTTTATACATACATACATACATACGTTTATACATGTATTACAATGGAAGGGAAAAGAAATACATAATCAATACGTTAACGTTTTTTTATTTAAAAATTCTTGTGCAACCACCAGTTATATATTTTAAATACATTTTGTAATGCGCAGATCTTAATATGTTGTCCGCATCGAATAGTATTAGCAACATCCAGAGTAGTCAACGATTTCATGTCTTCGCACACTGCGTCCAAGGTCTCGATGTGCATGCGTTCTCGTTCATCGTTCAGAAGCAAGTTCCATAGCCACGTTCGTTTCTCGCGTCCCTTGACGTACACGATAGCATCATCTTCAAATACAGCCGTCGTGATGAGGCGTTTCGCCTCGCTGTACGGGATCATCCCGTCCTCCCGTCGCAATCCATGGTGATAGGCACTCAACTAGGAAGCGCAGGACCTGTCGGATCTTGTCAAAAATTTCCATGGCACGGGATTCGTAAAAATGTAATGCGTGAGAACGGTCCCCTGTTTCAGCACCGCCACTTCCTTCACGATAAATTTCTTGTTGACGATGAATCCTTGCAGATCC
>NW_017299932.1:4738-11577 GCF_001594075.2 Trachymyrmex cornetzi | reverse complement strand
CCTCGGACATGATGTTTTTTCGGCCTGTTTGCAAAGCGAAGATGACGTAGCGAGGCTTCTCGAGTTGAGTAGCCATCTTGATGGCTCATGAATGCTTGGTTGTGCTCTGCAAGAGCGGAAACTCGTACAGATCCCACGAGCGAAAAGCCGTGCGCAGATATCGTCCGCTTTCCAAAGCGCGGAGCATCGCCAGCTTATTTATCTCGCTCAATAATACGTGCGGCATTCGCCACTGCACTTTGAATAACTCGAGTATCGGCTTTGTCGCAGGATCTCCCGTCAGACAGTTGTTGTCGTTGCACGCTCGTATTAAAATCAACTCGTGACGAGCGTTGATCACCACGCGCCTGTAATCTTGCCAGAATCCCAGAAGTACGTAGAGGGTAGAGCGGTACACAGAAATTAAAGTATCCGGCCGCAGTAGTCTGCGCGTCCCAGCCAGCATTCCGCAGAATCACGCTTCAGTCGGACGATACTGTTACATAGTTTTTGAGCGTGCTAGTTATACCAACGTTTCTGTTACGATCAATCTTCACATCGTTGAGTTCATATCGAATTTCATCGAACATGAACGCGACGCAATTATTTCCCAATGCCACGTTAGCGCCCTCGACCACTCTTTTCCCTCGACGTATAGAAAACTTTCGTACGGCATTGTGTACAGATCCTGTTGCTGTATGGGTATTCTTATCTCGTCGCTGTACCCGAACGTTGTGTTGGCGAACGGGTTGTACGTGTGAGTCTCAATCTTGACGATGCGATCGTCGAAGATCGGCTCATCTTTAATGTTTAGGATATCAGTCATCTCAAATATTGCGCACTGCGAATCCCAAAGATTTTAAAAATGTAACGCGCTGAGCTTTTTCCTGATGCAGCTGGATGAGCGAGTGTTATCGAGCTGTAACATCACCGGCCTTGTAAAGAATGCGTTATTTCTCTGCGTGCGCTCCGTTCCGTTCAGTACGAGCATCTCACGCTCGCGTTATCGCTGCTGTCGTCGTGCGTGCAATCTAACGATACGCGTCGTCGACCAGTACGGACGATAGCTTGATTTTCGAGGAGAAGAGATCACCGTTAGATATAGGATTACTTTAATAAAGACGCATTTACGCCTTGACGGAAAAGCAGAAAGCGGAAAAGCAGTGGCTAATCAGAACTTCCGCTGGTAAAAAGTAGTACAAAAAGCCAAAATTGACGGCACCCTAACAAACGGACATATTGAGCAACAGTTACCTCTATTTTTAAACAAAAATTCCAGATTTAGCGATACAAATTATTTATAACTTAAAGTTAAGATATATGTACAAATTTAAATATGTATATATTAAGGAGTATCATATTAAAGAGCAAATAAAGAACTAATAAAATAAAACAAAAATATATATTAAAAAACGATTTGTTCTTATGTAGTTATAATTTGCGTAAATGCAATCATTTTTTAAAAATAGCAAAAAATTAATGATTTTTCCGTTACTTTAAGTGACACGAGTAAAGAGTAACGAATTACTTTTTACTGCAAATAACAGTAACTGTGACGCATTACTAAAAAATGGTAACTTTAACAACCCTGCAAAAAAACCCACCTTCTCGGGCAGATTTTTGAATTATTGATCTCACAATACGATTTCACAAAAGAAGGGCATCATCGAAAGAGTTTTTAATTTTCACATTCAGAATTTTACAAAAGAAATTTAAATTTTTTGATTAGAATTGTATTAGAAAATGACTTTCCGTTGAAATTTATTTTTGAAACATTGTTTGATATAATAAAAAAATTAATTGAAAAATCCAATTCTAATTACAATACTTCTACTAACAAGATTAAAAAAGAACAAATCAGATGATTTACAATTCCTTTCATCAATGGAACATCTAATAAGTTCTGCAAATTTATTAATGGTCTGTCTTATAGGATTGCTTCATTATAGTATCAATAAACTTAACAAATTTATTACAATACACAAAGATCCTTTGCAAAGATTTTCCAAAAGGAATGTGATTTACGAGATCGAATGCGAACGTAATTGCGATTCCTATGTAGGCCAAACGGGAAGAAAACTAAAAACTAGATTAGCAGAACACCGTAACCATTTACGTAAATTTACATTCACTCGTTCAATTATCACAGAGCATAGGGTGTATTGCAGTTATGACTTCGACTGGGATAATGTGAGAATTCTGGATACTGACAGAAATTGTAATAAACGAACAATGTCGGAGATACTCTACATAAATCGCCAATCAAATGGTCTCAACATTCAAACTGACACTGAGGCATTAAATTATGGTTACATAGAAATTTTCAACAAGTTATAATATGTTTATTTTTTATAATTGACCGACAACCTTCTGTTATGATGACACATCTCTTTTTGTTTTAACGGTTACTACGTGACCAACATCGGAACAAACATGACAGTCTTTTTTGGATCTTAAATTATTTTTAATCGTACATTGATAATCGTGAATCTTAAATTTGTTTAATGGATTGACGATGTTTGGATTCGCGTGCGATCATGTTGGAGGTGGGGTGAGTTTTTGCCATATATATTATTTATAAATAACATAAAATTAATCTCTATCTGTTCAAAAAATCTTGATACAAATAATAGCTTGAGATCCACCATCTGCTCCATTCAGTTTTGCAAATGGTTGGCACAACATCAGACTATGTTGAGTATGATTGTTTCTCACCGCATTTCCACTGCGGCTGCATAATTGGAGGGAACTACGGTTTTGTGATATACAGGTCGACATAGTATTTAGCGCGATTAGCGGTAATTATTACTGAGGCTGGCTCAAAACGTAAGCCGAGAAATGTACAAATCTAATTTAATATTCACAATTAATTTTTGTGCAAGATAGCACCCAGTGCAGTTTCCTAACACCCAGTTAAATTTCGCTGTTTTATTTTATTATAATAATTAAAGAAGTCTATAATTTTGTATATTTCACTACTTGAATTGTTCATTCGGCAATAGATTTTAGATCATTATTTAAAGCATAACAATCAACTAAAGCATCGAATGGATGAAAGGATTTGAGAAGAATTACATCGTGTGCATAAATGAAGAGATCGGAGGACAGAGAAATGTTAGACAAGTCAGAGACAAAAATATTAAAAGTAAAACTACGAGAATAGATCCCTAGAGTATTCCAGATAGAATGGCACGAGGAGAGGAGGAAAGCGGAAAAAGATTATATATGAGGACTTGCTGCGTGCGATTTGTAAGGAACGAGCAGTTTAGCGAGAGGGCCGAATAAGATAGACTGCATAGCTTAAGTTAGACTGAAATTAGGTCATGGTTGATGGTATCGAAAGCATTTTATAAATATTTTTCATAAATTTGTATTTGTGCCTATAATTGTGAATTTAAGATTCCTTTAATGCTCTTATTTAAAGATACTATTAAACAAATGACAAGTAATATTAAAAGATCGAGTATTAGTATATAGTGGCCGGGAGTACATTTAAAATTTTTACCTTAAAACGACAGATACTAATGAGAATTAATGTAATGATGGCAAACGGTACGATATCATCGGTGTATATTGTTTTATATTTCTGGAATTGCCCGATGTATGCTGGATAGTAATAGAAATACATAAGAAGCCTCCATTTGGCCAAAGCATACAGGCAAGAAATATATGTCCTAAGTTGTTCAACAGGATATTCGAACACGCCCAAATTGCAGAACTTGCTGATGGTCACACACACATTAATGGTGCCAGCGTTCTTTCTAGTGTCTCTGTCATAGTTTCCGAGTGGTCGGCTAATATTTTAACTGAATTAGTTCTTGCTGCTCGAGACACGAACACGTTTTAATATTTTTTATAAGATTTTCAGAAATAGTTTTCACAGTTTCTCTAAGAACTTTGTGAGAACTACACTGTAAGATATGTACACTAGGAGATATAACGTATGTTAAATGCCGTTCAACCAACAAGTATTGAACAACGGAATAGACACACAGATAATCTAGATTAGATTGTCTTTCTTTTCACGGAATTTTTATTTATAGGTATGTATATTAAGGCCACTAGTTATGGATCACCCTTGAAAAAAAATTCATATTTTTATCTAGAACGATATGAAACATTTAATGAAATATTTAATAGTTATGATCGATCATAAAGATTACATTATGGATGATTTTACTTCAAATCAGTACCGTTTTATATGTTTTAACTGTAATTAAGTGAAGTAATGACAATTGTCCACAATTAAACCCCATGTACTACTTGCGGATCAGTTCCAAATGCTTTATCCTTTTTCGATTTAGTTTCAATTGAACATGATATTGACTTTTTTAATGAAATTTAATGCTATTTACTACCTTCTGTAAAAGCCATGAAATAATTCTGATGATATTACACTTTGAATGAATTTTTATAGGTATATATCCTACTCTATGCATAATAATTTATTATTTAACGACGTTAATAAAATGTCCAGCGTTATTGATAATAAATAAAAAAAGTTGACACTTGAAAAAGATAAAATATATGCTAAAAAATCTTGTGATATGTGTTATTTCATAGAAAATACTATAATTATTTAAATATACAACGCTATAATTATTTAAATATATAATGTTGTATGTATATGCCCTTCAACCAGCACGTATTGAACGACATAATGAGCACACAGATAATCTAGATTATATTGCATTTCCTTTTGCGGAATATTTATTCATGTGTTATTATGAGGGGTAAACGATTATATACGTAACTATACTTACAACATTATGTCTTTATACTAGGTACAAATGTGTTTAATGGATGCTTTTTACTCACATGGCTTCTAATGACACGTGTCGACTTGAGTTGAAGCTGATAACTTTAATAAAATATTTTATATATTGAAGTTATACGCACAATCCGGGAAAAAATATATCTTATATAATTATATATAGGTAAAAAATATAAAAAAATGTAAATATAAAATTATATAAAAAATTGACATATATTACATACAACTATATGTATATAAGACAAGAATTTTGTAAATTCCAATCATTTCCAGAAACTTTTTGCGATTTCTTTCTAAAAAAATATTATAAGATTGATCAAATGAATTATAAGTATATTATACATTTTGAATAATTTTAATTGAAGGATATATTATTTAAGGATAATTTATCGACAACGTTTCCATGTTGCTGATAAAATAATATATTACATTTCGTGCACTTACAAATCCACAGATATGCACTGTGGCTTCGACAAAGCAAAGCAATAAGAATATACGAATTATGGACCCGCTGTTGATGTGATTTGTTCTTTCCTTTACAATCTTTACATGTATTTATCAGAATATTTACGATGAATATAAAGATCTATCTTCTATACAACCTATATGCTAAATACAATTCTCTCGACCCGTCAATTCTAGCTACAATGATTATCAATATTCTTGAGAATAACCTCTTCAAAATCGAATTAAATTAACTTAATTGCAATTTTTTAAATTAAAGATATGTTATTTAGTTAATTTTTTAAAAATTCAAGTATAGAATTTCAAGATTCTCTCTCTAAATGTATAACGATATCAAAATTTCCTTAAATTTACAAATATATAGGAAAAAATTCGGCTTTTTAGATCACATAGAATTTAAGTTTTCAGAAATTAAACTTCGAAAAAGAACATAAAAATTCGACAATTTAGGTCTTTTTTGTTGCTAAACTAGTATATTATACATATTTAACATAAAATAGATATTTAAAATTTGAAGACAGTAAGACAGAAAATTTTAAAGTGCAACGACAAAAATCAGGCCTGCTTTCTATCTGCATTTACATTCTCCATTTTTCCTCTGCTGAACTTTTTTTATTGTTATATTTAATTTATCTATGCTCTAATCATCTGTGTTTAACTCGCATATTTCTGTGACAAACTTATCTCTAAAAAAATATATGTATTTATATTGCGCCGAAATCTCTCCCGTACTTCAGGCCACCTGTTATCGATCGCCAAGAAATCAGATCACAAAAGAGGATCTCTCTATAACATAGTGGTTTTGTGTTCAGGGCACCAATCATATAGAACAAATCAGAATGAATTTTAATCGGAATTATTCCGTTTTCTCTAGATTTCTATTGTGTTTAAAAAAGGGAATAATTAATTCCGATCGAAATTCATTCTGAATAATTCCAGAATACATCCTACAGTTCTGAGCTTTTAACACTTCTGTCATTTCTCAATAAAGTTCTCATTCCCAGTGTACTATTGTGCACATTTGTTTCAGTGCGATTAATGTGTCCTCCATGCGAAACGTCCGAGTGTAACAATATATACGCATATATTATAAGTATCTATATATGTATAGAAAAAAAATTCTTCCTTAAACGCGTTCATGTTAATTTACTCACGATAAGAGGTATAAGTAATCCAACAGGCTAAGTTTCACACTTCTTGATAAAATATCTAGGTCTAGATTGATATAAAAATAATGTATCATGCAATGTAAGTAGTATATATATGAGAGTTCTAACTCGGGAACTCCGAGGGGAATGCGGGGCGCGGGGGATTCTTCGGTGGCGGCGTATGACGTCATGCGGAGTGGCAGTAAGGCATCCCAGATTTTGGGGACTGCAGGCACGTACAAGACAACAAAAAACATCACAAAAAAAAAGGAAATATTGCCATGAACAAAAAAACAGATAGTTATAAAACGAAAAGTTTTACAAAGAGTATTCGCCGGTATATGCTCCAACGGTTTTTTCGATCAAGATATAGCGTAATGTAATTTTTCTAGATGCAACATTTATTAATTATTTTAAATACCTAAATACGATCAAGTTTCATAATTAATCGATTGAGCGCCAGCATCTGGCTG
>NW_017299932.1:4015-4514 GCF_001594075.2 Trachymyrmex cornetzi | reverse complement strand
TACGAGAGCGAACTCGTCTTACTTTACTGTTAGTAAATCGTTGTAAACATGGATCGAGATTTCAATCAAGCAGAGAGCGATCTGTTGAATCAATCCCATTAAATTGCTAACTTGAGGGAGTGCTTCGCGTGGATAGAAGAGTGCAATGAATTAATTAACCAGCTTGAAGAATGCAATCATGTCAAGCGTCCACGGCTCTCCATTGGATGCAGGCAATCTCTAATCGCTACAATTACACGACTCGAGGGTACGAAGACTCAATTAGAAAGACGATTTCTGCATTTTGGTGGTGATTACGCGAGCACTAGCAATAACAGTGACAATAACGTGGAAAGATCTTTTGTTTGGCGAGAGATCGATGCGGCGTTTAAAAATCGAATTTTAACCGGTGCGGTAATTAACGCGAATTATATGGAGCCGCGATGATTTTTAAAAGACATCAGCAGTGTAGTGCTCGAGCGAGTGCAAGATACAATAGAAAGACACAACTGTATAAAAG
>NW_017299932.1:0-3624 GCF_001594075.2 Trachymyrmex cornetzi | reverse complement strand
AATTTCCAAAATATAGAATTTCCTATAACGTTAAAAGACGTAACGAAATTCGAACGTCTCAACGACGTGTCTATTAACGTCGAGATTAACGTATACGTTATCGAGGGACAAAATACGCTAAACGTTCTCCCGATACAACTCACCGACGACAAAAAGGAGAAACATGTCAATTTACTATATTTGCGAGATCCGCGAGACGACAATGTGGGCCATTTCGCATGGATCAAGAATCTGTCTCGACTCATGAGCAAGCAATTGAACAAACATAATGGCCAAAAGTACATTTGCGATCGGTAAGTATATGATTAATAAAAGCGAATTCTTTTTAAAAAATAAAATAAAAAAAATCATTTATTTTTTATTTGCAGCTGTTTACATTATTTTCATTCCAACGAGAGATTGCAGTTACACATAGTAGATTGCCAACGGATAAACGACTGCGCTATCCGACTACCGAGCAATGACAACAAGTGGCTAAGTTTTAACAACTATAATAGGAAGGAACGAGTTTCATTTGTCGTTTACGCTGATCTAGAATGCATTCTCAAGAAAACTGATGGCGATCAGGAAGCATCTACGCTCACGTATCATCATCATCATCAAGTATTTAGCATAGGATATTACGTGCGCTGTTCATACGACAATTCGCTATCAAAATATCGATTTCGTCGCGATCCGGATTGCGTTTCATGGTTCGTTGAAGAACTGAGAAGTTTAGCACATTCCGTAAAAAAAATTTTAATAGTTAATGTCCCCATGGAAACTTTGTCGAGCGAACAGCGGGAGACATTGCACAGCGCGACGCATTGTCACGTGTGTGAAAAGCCTTTCGCGCCAGACGATAATCGAGTAAGAGATCATTGCCATTTAACCGGTCGTTAAGCAGGGGTCCCGCGCATTCAAATTGCAATTTAAATTATAAAAACTCATATTTTATTCCCATAGTTTTCCACAATTTATCAGGCTATGATTCACATTTTATTATCAAAGATATAGCTACAGCATATGAAGGCAGTATAGAATTACTACCAATATAACAAAGGAAAAATATGTATCATTTACAAAAAATGTTAAAGATACCGCTGAAAGATCAGATTCGCGAAATAACATAAAATTACGGTTCATAGATTCTTATAAATTTTTAAGTAGCAGTCTCGATAAATTAGCATCCTTTCTCAATAAAAATGAACTTCGAATTTTACAATGCGAATTTCAAAATTTGTCCGAAGATGATTTCAAGTTACTGATACGAAAAGGGATTTTTCCATACGAATACATTGATTGTGCCGACAAGCTGCAGGATACGCATTTACCATCGCGCGAGTCATTCTACAGTTCCTTGATCGGTGACACCGTATCCGAAAACGATTGCACGCACGCCGTGAACGTTTGGCAACAGTTCTCTGTTCAAACCTTGGGTGAATACAGCGATCTATATTTAAAAACGGACGTGTTGCTGTTAGCTGACATTTTTGAAAATTTTCGCGATAAATGTATTAAAAGTTACGGCCTCGACCCTGCATATTATTATACTTTACCAGGTTTTACGTGGGATTCTATGTTGAAACATACACGCGTAAATTTCGAGCTGCTCACCGACATCGATATGGTGATGTTTATCGAGCGCGGTATACGCGGCGGTCTTACATTAGTCAATGTTCCAGCAGGTACGCGCGAGCCAATAACAAATATATGCAGTCGCACGATCCATCGAAACCTTCTACGTACTTGATGTACTTCGATGTTAATAATCTATACGGATGGGCGATGTGTCAGCCGTTGCCATACGCCAAATTTCAATGGGTCGAAAACGTCTCGGACTTTAACGTTAGCGCGATTGCTCAGGATTCGCTTACAGGTTATGTTCTTGAGGTTGACTTAGAATATCCGGAGCGTCTGCACGACGAGCACGTTGACCTACCATTCTGTCCAACGCGTGATAAACCACCTGACAAGCAGCAGGATAAACTTTTAGCGACTGTGTATGACAAAAAACGTTACGTTATACATTATCGCAATTTACAACAATGCATGCGTCACGGTCTTCATGTTACAAAGATTCATCGCGTATTGCAATTCGCACAGTCACCATGGCTTCGCGATTACATAGAGCTTAACACAAAATTTAGAACGCTCGCGAAGAATGATTTTGAGAAAAATTTATTTAAGTTAATGAATAATGCAGTATTCGGCAAAACCATGGAGAACGTGCGCAATCACACCGATGTAAAATTATTAACGCAATGGGATGGACGATACGGCGCAGAGGCAATGATCGCGAAGCCGAATTTTCATAGCAGAAGTGTATTTTCTGAAAATCTGATAGCAATTGAAATTCGTAAACTTGAGGTGAAATTCAACAAACCGATCTACGTAGGAATGTGTATACTCGATATATCGAAGGTCTGTTTGTATGAATTTCACCACGAATATATGTTACCGCTGTATCGCAAAAAATGTGAAATTATGTACACAGACACTGATAGTCTCATATATCGCATCGAGTGTGATGACGTTTATGAACAAATGAAGCGTGATATCATTAGGTTCGACACGAGTGATTATTCTACCGATAATGTATATGGTATACCACTTGCGAACAAAAAAGTGCCAGGTTTAATGAAGGATGAAAATAATGGCGCAATATTGACTGAATT
Organism: Trachymyrmex cornetzi; assembly: GCF_001594075.2. Lineage (NCBI taxonomy): Eukaryota > Metazoa > Arthropoda > Insecta > Hymenoptera > Formicidae > Trachymyrmex > Trachymyrmex cornetzi. Next base: position 967 of record NW_017299932.1, on the reverse strand, counting down.
CGTCGGACTCAGAGCGAAAATGTATGCGTTAAGGGTGGATGGTAAAAAGGACACAAAAAAGGCGAAAGGTGTCAAAAGTAACATCGTAGTGCGAACTATAACGTTCGATGATTACACCCGATATTTAAACGATGAAATTGAAATGACTCGCCAACAGTCATGCATAAGATCAAAATTACATCAAGTATATACGATATCTGAGACGAAAATCGCTCTAAGTCCGTACGACGACAAACGATACATTATACCGAATTCAACCAAAACATTACCATGGGGACATTATCGAATACCTTTGACGAAAAAAAAGGTTCTGTAATTTTATTATAGAAATGTATAAATAATTACTGTGTATAGTATTACATTTATAGTAAAAAATAAAGATTTTTTATATATTAAATCGAAAAAATGGGTATAAATAATAAACGTTTTATACATCTTATGTATTTCATATATTTTTATATATTTTTATGTTTAAAAATAAATACATTTTTAATGAAAAATACAGTTTATATGAATTAAATTATATTATTCTTGTGTATCCAAGAATTGTGCGATGCATCGAATCCCAACCATTTTACGTAAACCTCGTCACTTCTCCTGCGCAATACTTTCTCCACGAGATACACGTTCGAATAAGCCGCGCGATGTAACTTATGTTCATAGAACGCTCCAGAGATAGATTTTTCGCGATAGTCATCCAGTAGATAGGTTACAGGATGAGTATGCTGCACTTTAGCGATTTTAAACACCTCGGTGGTCCAATTTGGCGTGTAACCTTTCTCGAAGACGGTTTTATATTTGCTCACACGTACCGAATCGCCTACTTTGAATTTTGCCGGACCCGCGATCTTTATGTTGCTATATACCGTGACCAAGAGTTTTTCAGCGATCGTGGGGGTAACGCCGATGGGTCGCATGCCGATGGTGCGATGCTTGCGCGTGTTATAATCTGATACAAGCTGCGACA
>NW_017299931.1:0-480 GCF_001594075.2 Trachymyrmex cornetzi | reverse complement strand
CCGCCTCGCTGCACCAACAGCTTTCTTTTATCCTTCCAATTTCCACGTTTTGCAACGATGCGAAGCAGAGATGTTTTGTATTTGGTTAACCGATTTTTTTCCCAACGTTTGAGCGAGACATTACCTTCGAGTGTATTAAAAACACATTCACAGATACAGCGAATTAATTTTTCGTCAGCACCGCGTAAGAAGGTTGTACATTGATTTTTGTTCAAATGATAGAGCGCCGCGAGGAGACAGGCGTTTCTCTTACCGATCGAATGTGTGGCGATTTTCGTCGCACTGTGCGATTTCTTGTCAACCACCTTCATCGCGAGAAAAATCTACGACTGACACGTACGATTACCCGTACTCACTTTTTATACGAATCCCCTGGAAAATGATCTACGTGCCACGTAGACGTAATGAGTCGTATTTTCGGGAAAAATACACGTTCGAAATCGGTACTCGTCCGGGGTTGATTGTTTCAGATCGAGCAGC
>NW_017299930.1:65706-67151 GCF_001594075.2 Trachymyrmex cornetzi | reverse complement strand
ACATCTGTTCTTATCTAACATATGCCAGCACCATCTATCGCAAGACCACGCAACTACTGCTACTCGGAATTTCGGCTCTGTTGACAATCCCAGTCTTCGCAAAACACATGTATACACGTATTTTCTATTCGGTGGAAATATTTCTTTTCTAGACTTTCAATCTTAGTTCTACAAACTATTGTTCGTTTCAATAATTATTTATATTTACTTTGTATTGGTTTGTTTAAATAAATACATCTTTTTCATTTAAAAAGGGCGGAAACTTATTCCCATACTCAATATATATGAGGTGACAGCTGTACGAGCCAAAAGTAAGTGAATTTTTAACGAATTTTAAACTTTTTTTCGATTTTCTCATGAAATCCAGTGCAACTGAAGTCTTGTTTGTGCGTACTTTTATTTATGTAATAATACTTTTGCAATCCGTACATCCAATACGGAGATTTTTCACCGAATGGAAATGTGGATAAAACGGGAGGCTTTAACATCGCCTTAACAATTACAAATTAACCGATTAGCATGTTGCCTTCGTACGGACCAAGTTTTACGATTACATTTAACGATCGTTCAAATTCTCTCATTAAATTATTACATTATCATTATACACATCTATTCAACGAATTATCTCTACGTATAATAGTCATACATTCTTCATTTTATATTTTATAAAATGTTTAATCTACTTCTATTCTTTAGCCACGTCCAAAAGTTTTTTTGTAGCGTCGCACAGAGTTGCTTGATTCTAGTAAATTAACGAAATTAATATAATTAATTGGTCATATACTTAAAATATAAATTTTTTTATTTTTTTTTTTAAATTTTCTACCTGAAGTGCAATTCTGTCAATATTAATTCTCTGTCAATTTTTTCCTTCAAAATACAATTCAACAATCCATAGATTCCATAATAGAACACACAATTTCATGATTCTAGTGTAAAACAATCGTATTAATGCCGGTATAATAATTAAATGTAAACCATCACTATTAAACGCACCAGTGTATAATTATCTCACAATCCAGTTAATATTATCGACATGTGAATAACCTCTCTTATCATATGAACTTGAGATAGCATACTAACGTATTACACCAAATTCTCAACTTATATATTGTCGTAACTCTCTTACAAAGTGGAGAAGGAACCTGCTATCTGTGAGAAGAAAGATTCAGCAAGGGACGATATGATTCTGGCAATTCTTCGGTCTCCGTCTGTTTATTAATACCATTACTTTGTCTTTTTATACAAATCATCTCTGACGTAAGTCTTTTTTGAAAAAATTATTCTGTATCAACAATCTGAATATTCTCCCAATTTAATGTATGCCCCAATTCTAACTGATGATCTGAAACTATGGAACAAGACCCTTCTGATTTTTTATATCTGCCTTGTGTTCTTTTATCCTAATACTTAACTTCCTTTTTATCTGTCCTACATATGACGAG
>NW_017299930.1:59448-65178 GCF_001594075.2 Trachymyrmex cornetzi | reverse complement strand
ATCAAAGATGTCGCCACTATTATCGAAATTGGAATTAAAAAAGTCTGTACTATCGACCTTGATTGAGTTGGGTAATCGGTTTAGCATCCCCTTAAAGTATTAATCGGTTTGTATGCTACTTTATAATTATTCTTGTCTACAAACTTTAAATTTCTCAGAGATATTCTGTATATATGGTATTGTGAAATATTTTTTTATTAAATTACTATCATCAAGATCTTTATTCTCAAACTTCTCGTTGTTATATAGATTCTTCCTTCTTGATAAAGTTTTAATTCTATGATTAATCGTGGAAAAAATTTTCTATGGATTGTTGAGTTGTATTTTGAAGGAAAAAATTAATTGAGAATTAATATTGACAGAATTGCACAGGTAGGAAGTTTAAAAAAAAATAAATAAATTTATATTTTAAGTTTATGATCAATTAATATTATATTAATTTCGTTAATTTACTAGAATCAAGCAACTCTGCGATGCTACAAAAAAAACTTTTGGACGTGACTAAAGAATAGAAGTAGATTAAGTTTATAAAATATAAAATGAAGAATGTATGACTATTATATGTAGAGATAATTCGTTGAATAGATGTGTATAATGATAATGTAATAATTTAATGAGATAATTTGAACGATCGTTAAATGTAATCGTAAAACTTGGTGCGTACGAAGGCAACATGCTAATCGGTTAATTTATAATTGTTAATACTGAAGATGGTCCGATTGGAACTGAAACGTTTATTATTATATTTACGTATTTAATAAAAAAATTTCAAATAATCGCTACTGTTATCCGGCGCTCGTGGTATATGGCTTTTCAAACAAGAAATTGGTGTGTTTATTGAAACCACATTCACTTGGTCATTGTTTAAAAAAAAAACGTTTCTTTTTTGCGTATAGAATGTTAAAACTTACATGTTACTGCAGTCCTTCTTCGTTTCGTACGATGTATTGCTCTCTTTGGTGAAGTACATTTTTCAACCGTTCATACAAGTGGGTATCGCAAGACTGATCGTACCCGCGTAAATTGCGACGTATATGGTAAAACTTCTAGAATCGAAGAGGGGGTAATCCCTCCCCATTTTTTTCCAAGAATTGCGAACGTGTCGCGACACGTTTTATCGCGTTTTTTTCTACGTATTTTCTTTGTTCGCGAGTTTATCAATGTTGTATCGCGTTTTTCTACGTATTTTCTTTGTTCGCGAGTTTATCAACGTTTATACTTTATGGTTTATATTTCGATGGCATTGATGACATTGATGACGTTAGCGACTTTGATGCTTTTTCCCCACGGCATTCCCAATATTTCGGTTTCTCCTTCTTCGGCGGTGGACTTGGCGGACCTTGCGGCAAGAGACGGTACGGTTCGCTCGACCGATTTTTGGTGTAGTCTCTTAAGCCTTAGCTACATCTATCGTAACGCTGCGATCGTAAGCGATTGTAGTCGTAAGGAAAAAGGATATCGTAATAATGTCTGTCTACATTAATCGTAAACAGATTGTAATGTCTTAATCGCGAAATTATATGTATCGCTTTTCGTCATGGAAAATGAATTAATTATTGGGTGTGTTGCAGTATTAATAATACAATTATGTTTAATAATCAAGTTTCGACAAAAGATGGTGGATTCGGCCTGTTAATCGATCTCGTAATACTAGAGGGTTTCATCTAACCTTATTTCGTGAACTAAAAAATACTGATTACGAAGAGTTCTATATTTACACGAGAATGTCTCCACGTAGTTTTGATTGTTTGTTGAATATGATTCGTCCCTTATTATTAAAAAGAGTCTTCCGAGATAGACGAAAACCTTTAGATCCTGAATTAAAACTAGCATTAACCCTATCGTAAGTGCATTTTGTTTTTAATACGTACTTTTTTTTTATCTCCAAATTCTGTATTTTCTTTATTTAATAATTACATACATTATTAGTTATCTAGCACATGGTGATAGCAGAGTATCCAAGCATTGGGAGTTTCGCATTGGAAGATCTACAGTTCACAAAGTTATAAATGATACATATCATGCCATTGTGAAGGTATTGCAACCTAAATATTTATCTCCACGAACAGAGGAAGAATGGGCCAAAATTGCTAAAGACTTCTTTGAAATATGGCAGTTTTCCAATTGTTTTGGGACTATTGATAGGAAGCATATACGTATCAAAGCTCCCACTAATTCAGGATCTAAATATTTCAATTATAAGAAATACTTCAGCATAGTCCTTTTAGCAGTGTGTGATGCACAATATCGTTTTACATGGATAGATATTGGTCAATATGGTATGTAAACAATATAAACAGAATGTTGCTGCACTTAATGTATTAATACAATTTATAAATATGTTGTTATGTACGAAGGTTCTATTAGCGATAGTGGAGTTTGGGTAAACTCTGATCTCGGATCAATTCTGAAAAATGGGAATCTTAATTTGCCTCCTCCTAAGGAACTTCTTGGTACAAGAATAAAAAATAATTTTGTTCTGATTGGTGACGAAATATTTCCACTGCTGCCGAATCTCATGAAACCATATAGCAGAACACAGCTACAAGACAGAGAGCGCATATTTAACTATAGACTTTCTCGAGCTAGAAACATTATTGAAGATACCTTCGGTATTTTAGTTACAAAATGGCGGATTTTATTGACTACAATCTGTGCTGATCCTAACAATGTGGATTTTATGATACAAATATTGGACGCTTAGGAAGCAATAATTATATTCATACTGCTGATGCACAAAGGAATATCCTTCGTAACTATTTTGTTTCAGAGATAGGAGAGAGTCAAACGCCTTGGCAATATAGATATGTTTTTGGAACCGATAGAATACCATATGGAATAACTATACACAAATGTCAAGAAATTACGTATAAAAATGCAATGATGGATCTAGGAACGAGTGTGTTCAGTGATGGTCAAGCCTATGTAGGTTTGTCACGAGTGAATACACTGGAAGGCCTACACTGATAAAAAGATGTTCTGTTGATTCAATTAAAGTCTATATTACGGGCTGTCACTAACATAAGTGATTAATTCATGTATATTTTTATTGATATAAAGGCATAAATTATTATTTCAATAATCAAACCTTTATGTCAATAAAATATATACATGAATTAATCACTTATGTTAGTGACAGCCCGTAATATAGACTTTAATTGAATCAACAGCATTTTTTTCTCAGTGTACATTTGATGAATTTCAATCCGGCATCCGTAAAAGCAAACTCGGGAGCCATTATAGAATATAATCGACTGAGATCTGTATTCAAAGCTCAGCTACCACAAATCAATTCGTCTGAGAAAAAGGCTGTGAAAATTTACGACTGTCGATGGGCCATACCTAATATCATTGATGATGTACAGAATTATGGTTGCGAGGAACCAGAAAATATAGTTACATGGAAAATATATGGCCTCTACAATGACTGTCACATTTCGTGTTACGCTAATGTAACATTGCAATGTGCGTTTCATTGTGTACGTATCAGGCAACAAATACTGATAAATAAAGTATCGGACGCAATGACTGATGCTATCTGCGCGTATGCTGAGTGTAAGTGTTGCAATATTCTAGCGGTTAGAAGATCTATCGGAGAACGCTTCGAAGAACGAACACAACAAGACGTTTCGGAATTTTTCACGGCTCTCATGTCGACGTATTCTGAAATGAAGGATGTATTAGAACTCGAATTGAAGCACGTAACATCTTGTTCAAATGCCAAATGTAATTACAACGTAACTACGCTGGAAAAGAGTTGTTTGCTAATATTAACTATAAAGTCGACATTAAAAAGGAAAAAAGGTGTCACTCTGCAAACTTTGATTGATTCAGAATTTTCGAAATGGGAAACGATAAATGGCAATTGTAACGAATGTAAGGGTACCATTTTGAAAAAGAAAACCGTAATCGAATCGACTTTATCCGTCCTAGTAATACAGCTCAATTTATACACTTTTGTAAACGGTGCTTTTAAAAAAATTATCGACAATCGGATTAACGCCGTACCGACGAGTACTACCACGATTAATAAAAAAAAGTACAATTTAATAAGGGCTATATTTCCCGAGGGCGAAGAAATCGTGGTCATTATACGTGTATGTTGAGAGCAGACAAAAAATTGGAATGGTGTTACTGTAATGATTTACAAGTTATCAAGAAGAAATGGCTCAAAGGAGCAGAAGAGGCATATATGATGTTCTTGGAGCAGATTAAGTAAGTTTGGAAATAACTTTTACATATAATGACACTTTCTTAGAATATAACGGAATTCTTCTGGTACGTTTACGTGAACCTTAATAAACTATTGACGTTTATAATTAAATTCTTTTTAGAATATTGAAACAATTAATCGTCTGCTTTGGTGCTGTATAAGGGCTGCCGTAAGCGTTGAAATAAAGCACCGGTTGTTCCGGCGCCGTATAAACGTTGTATTAAAACGAGTGCAGTAAAGTTCGGGCTTGCCCTAGGTATCGATATATTACTATGAATAATAAAAATTTCTTATCGTAGTCAAAGTACTTTCTGATATTTCAGATTATCATTAAGAAATAAATCTCTATATCAATGGTTGCGTTAAAATCGAAGAGACGAAAATAATATGGTTGCGTTCTCACGAGAATGGGCGATGGTCTTTATTTTTAGTGCATTCATACAATCCGCATGACCCAGATTTTAACGGGTCATGGGTGTTTTGGGGCCTACTTTTTTTAGATACAGCGTAACGCGTCGCTGATTTGTGGGCATTGTCATGCGACTGCGGATACGGCGATGCACACGTTGTTGTTTGTCCGTCTTGGACCGCGGAGAGAATGTCACTTTTTGAGCAGTTGGAGTTCGATCTCCATACGGTTCTATTGTCAGAGTGGCTATGTACTCGGCTGCGTGAACGGTCCTCGTGAATTTCTGCTAGGCCGTCGTGTGCAAGAAGGAACGGGCCGAGTGGGAGTGTCTGGCCCTGGAGAGGCCTTTCTGGAGTTTGACGACAACCATGTGGAATAGTGTGTTTTTAATGTACATGTTTAGGATCGTGTTTAACTTAATAAAATATAGGATATGATTCTAACTTTAAGTAGTGTAGTGGACCATGGAGGTGGGAGCGTATAGTCCACGACTTGAGTGCACCCTGATGAAATGCCGGATAGGCGTTTCCTAGGTGTGTTCAATGTGGTCTTACGAAAGTGCTGAATAGGGGGAGTTTTTTAGCAGGTAGGCAATGATGTCCGTTGTCCTTCCTTATAGGAGGAACGCAGACCCATCGAATCTTGCACAATCAGGAGACTGGCTCCTGGGCGTCTTTCCCTCATCCCCGGTTAGGTTCTCTTTTGGTAGCATCCCGGATGAGGGGCTGTGTGAAGATTTTTCTTCCCCTCGCAAACAAAAATAAAGTAAAGTATATTCATAAAATATTAAGAATTCATTCTGTTGCATTCGAAATAAATATTGAAGGTCGTTTTAAAACAGGAGAGACGAAGAAAATATATGGTTGCGTTTACACGAGAATGGGCGACAAAGGGGTCCATTCTTTATTTGAAATATTATGTAACGATGCACCCCCAGCAATGCATCGTCCCCGGCAATAACAGCTCGCCGGATGCCGCTACGGTGACCCCCGGTCACCGTACGCGATGAGAGCGCGGTGCGCTCGAAATATTTATAAGAAACCAAACATAATTTCAGGCCGCGCGAACTCGCAAGTCCGCGAAACCCGAGCTTCGCCGAACGACGCCG
>NW_017299930.1:56245-59000 GCF_001594075.2 Trachymyrmex cornetzi | reverse complement strand
CGTCCCGTATACCGCGCGTCACCGAGCGAAGCACGCGACCACGATTCGCACGGCGAATCGTGCCCGCCGCACACACACACACCTGCGTTACGCATATACACCGCACACTCACAACGACACAGATTTTGTACACATACGCATACACCGCCGGTCGTAGCTACCAGTCGCGACAATTGGGCTCACACGTACACACATAAACATACATATACACGCACTCACACTCTGTACTTAAACACACAAAATATATATTATCGTTCGTATTTATCCAAGCCGTATTTTACTGCATTATTACCGCCTTGTCTCTCTCCTCCTGGCCGAACCTCTTTGCGACCCTGGCCGCAGCCCGTGACCGACGAGCTACGTCCGCGCAAAGTAAGGTTGTTTCAATTATATATTGAAATATTACATATATTAAGTATAATATCTATGTATATGATATATATTTATATATTCATATGCACCATGTTTCAATTTTATCTAACTGTATTGCATGAATTGTAGCTTATAGAAAGCTACGTGACAAGAATCGAAAATATATACATTTGTGATACTTGCATTTTTCTAGAAAGCTGCTCCGTATATGTATACTCTGAAAAGTATGTGATATATCCCTAAAAAATTATTACCATAAAAGGTCAGGCCATGTTAGAAAATGTAAACAGATCTTCAAAAATGTAAACCTTTAAAAATTGAAATGATTATCTAACAATATACATTACCATGAAAAGTAACTGTATATACTATTAAGTATAAAATCGTATATGATATATATTTATTAGTTTATATGTACCATATTGTTCCGGAATCATCGGTAATTTAAATCTATTCTCCGGGACGACAAAGAAATAGATCATCGACCCCGTTCAAAACACGCGTATATCTCTTTCTCCTGTTTCAACCACGCTGTCTATCTCAGATGGCACACGACCCCCCTTTCGCGACACTCGAAAAGCTGACTATCTCGCATACGTTCCGCGTGCGAGAGTTCAGTTCGCTTCCCGATGCAGATCGATACGGATCAATAATAGTTATTCGTGCTTCTCAAATCTGAGTCCAAGCCCAAAAGCGAAGCGAACCACATCAAGTTGTCGTCGCGTATCACCGTTACCGTGTCACGTAAAATTACCGATATACGCGTACCGGGAAGGTATTCTGTGAGCGAGAATTACCTGCGTAGGCAGCGAGATTTGCCGGTATAGTTATTACTCGCCATATGCATTCCGTTACTAGCTTCGAGAAATTACTCGACGTCGCGCAGAGTGCAAATTACCGGTGTACGCATCGAAACGAGTGCATCCATTATCGGTTTACGAGTATCGCCTATCGCTTGTTTCGGACACATTTGAATTTGACTCGACAATAAAAGTTTATTCGTTACCACAAAGAGAATCGTCGTTATTACAACCGCCTTGGCGAACGAGCCTTCCTTACAAGGTGACACCAGCGTCACGAACACACAACACATATGTTTCAATTTTTTCTAACTGTATTGCATGATTTGTAGCTTATAGAAGGTTACGTGACAAAAATCGAAAATATATACATTTGTGATACTTGCATTACTAGAAAGTTGCCCCATATATCTGTACTCTGAAAAGTATGTGATATAGCACAAAAATACCATTACAATGAAAAGATCAGACCATGTTAAAAAATGTAAGATCTTCAAAAATATAAATTTTGAAAAATTGAAGTTAATATGTAACAATATATATTACCATAAAAAGTAACTGATATATTATTCAAAGTCCCAGTTCGAGGTGAACATACATAAAGCGTATTCTCAAAAATTAAAGCATTACTTTAAAAATTTACACTTTTATCTGATAATATATTATCTAACAACATACATATAATACCATGCCAAGTAACTGATGTGTTATTAAAGGTGCCATTTCAAAGTAAATATACATCAAGTGTATCCCCAAAAATTGAAACTTAACAATTTCAATGATTATCTGATAATATATTACCATAAAAAGTATTTGATATATTATCAAAGGTGCCAGTTCAAAGTGAACATACATCAAGTATATCCTCAAAAATGTAAATTAAAAAAAATTTTAATGATTACCTGATAATATATTGCCATAAAAAGTATTTGATATATTATCAAAGGTGCCATTTCAAAGTGAATACGAGGGGCACTACTTATATTTTGAGCCTTGGCAACACTGAGTGTTGTCAGGTGCCATCGGACATTTCCACTAGAAAGTTTGACATTTTTGACCATAACTTTCTTCAGAACGTTTTGTTATTTGAGCTCGATTTGTATTGTTTACAGTTACTTGAAAATTGTGTCTCAGCGAAAAAATGGAATTAACTCGTGAAAATTTTCGTGCAATGATTTATTACGACTTTCGACGTGGATTATCAAGACAGGAGTGCATCGATCAACTTACTTACACTTTTGGCGATAAAGCCCCATCCTTTGCCACTGTGAAACACTGGTATAACGAATTTATCGTGGTCGCCGTTCGCTCACCGACGAAAGTCGTGAAGGTCGTCCAAAATCAGTTGTTGTGTCAGAAAACATTGATACTGTGCAAAAACTAATAATGCAAGATCGTCATGTGACATACTGTGAGATTGAGACAACCTTGGGCATTAGTTCCACCAGCATATATGAAATATTGCATAATCATTTAGCCGTGAAAAAGGTTTGTTCTCGTTGGATCCCACATAATCTGACAAAATCTCAAAAAGATGCTCGTGTCGATTGGTGCAAACAAATGCTTAAGAAATACAATGGCGG
>NW_017299930.1:54597-56066 GCF_001594075.2 Trachymyrmex cornetzi | reverse complement strand
TGGCAACAGTGCCTTTAGAGGAACGTAGAACGGTCAATTCTGAATGGTACACAACCATTTATTTGCCGGAAGTCTTCAGTGAAATAAGGAAAACAAACAAGCGCCGCCGGATCATTCTTCATCAAAACGCTAGCAGTCACACATCTCGTCTAACGACTATTTGAGCACTCAAAAAATCGAATTAATGGGTCATCCGCCGTACAGTCCTGATTTGGCACCAAATGACTTCTTTTTGTTCCCGAACGTCAAGAATAAATTGCGTGGACAACGATTTTCGTCGGCAGAAGATGCCGTTGATGCGTTCAAAGACCATATTTTGGAGGTGTCTCAAGCGGAATGGAAAAAATGCTTTGACAAGTGGTTCGAACGCATACAAAAGTGTATAGATCATAAAGGAGAATATTTTGAAAAACAATAAATGACAAATTATTCTTTTTTTATTACTATTTTTATTATTAGGCTCAAAATATAAATATTGACCCTCGTATACATATAAGGTGTATCCTTGTAACGTCCGCCGAAATTTGCGCGCAGGCGAACGTCACTCTTAACGACGCCAGACGCGTTGCCGTGGCTTTTTTTTCAGCCGCGAAATCCTCGCGAACCGTGATCACGCGGTTAACGCGTGATCAAACAGCTGTTACTAAACCGTACTGCGCTTGCGCGACCTAATATAATTAATCGCGTGAAAATCCGTTTAAATTAATAGCGAGATGAATTAGCACCCCATAATATTGAATAATAAACCATAGGGAACTAAGAGGCTCTCTACTGTTCTCGATCTATCGCAGTATTCTAAAGTAATCAATAAACTTATTTCATTTAAATTCAGTAATTGCAACTGCAATTTTGACTGCGCCGATTCAGAAAGCGGCTAATACTGCACTTATGATCGAGAATACGTAGCTAAATGGCATCCGCAAGTGCACCAAAAGCTTCTAACAAAACCTGCGGAAGTCCGTTAGAAGCTTCGCGATACAAATAACGCACAAACGCTCTATACTCAAACTCTATACATAAAAAAAGAGAAAACATTATTCAGCGGAATGTAACGCGAATAAACGCGCACAGCGACTGCACAGTATGCAGCACAGGGGCGGAGCGACTAAGAGGGCCCTGTCAACATTTAGTTTCGGCAATTTCGCTCTTTAAAACAGTAAAATCTAATAAAATCTTATTAGATCGAAAGTTCTAGAACAATTCAAACGATTCCGGTAACTGTTGACAGGTCAACCCCCTTTCCCGCTCAGCACCATCACTTCTAACAATATAAAAGAGCACACCAAAGACGGAAAATCGCTTAGTTTCGACTTAGTTTCGACTTAGTTTCGGCTTAGTTTCGACTTAGTTTTCGGCTTAATACTAACTAGTCATTTGAAGTTTTTGATCAGTGGAGTTGGGCCTTCAGTCGGCTGTGGACACCAAGTGCCGTGTTAGAGTTCGGTATCCGAGCGTCGAGACGAGAGTCC
>NW_017299930.1:50200-53500 GCF_001594075.2 Trachymyrmex cornetzi | reverse complement strand
GAGGGGCATCCGCACACACGCGCCCCAGGACGTGACAATCCTGAAAAATGTAAACCTTTAAAAATTTAAATGATTATCTGATGATATATTACCATGACAAGTAATTGATATATTATTAAAGGTGCCATTTCAAACTTAACATACATCAAGTGTATCCTCAAAAATATCAACCTTTAAATATGTAAATGATTATCTAACGGTATATATTACCATTACAAGTAACTGATATATTAGGTGTACAATTTTGCTTCCGCCGTTTTCCTATAGATGGCTTTAGCGGTAAGTGGTGGTCGAAATAAATAGATCATAGACGTCATACAATAAACTTGGGCATCTGTCAACATAATCCCATAGAAACATTAGTCGATTTGTGTCTGCATCATAAAGTTATTCTCGATTGAAAATGTCAGTTTACGAGCCAAATTCTCGTCATTTGCGGGAGGTTTTAATTTTCTGCTTCAATATGAAGAAATCTGCGGCTGAGATTCATCGAATGCTCTCAAATACTTATGGTGAGGCCGCTATTAGTGAAAGAACGTGTCGTGAGTGGTTTCAACGCTTCAAGAACGGTGCTTTTGATGTCGAAGACCGGCATAGCGGTGGAAGAGAGAAGGTTTTTGGAAGATGCAGAATGGAGGTATTACTTAATCAAGACTCGTGTCAAAATCAAGAAGAATTGGCACGATCATTGGGAGTGATTCAACAAGCCATTTCAAAACGCCTCAAAGCTATGGGAATGATTCAGAAGCAAGGAAATTGGGTGCCGTACGAGTTGAAGCCGAGAGATGTTGAACGGTGTTTGTTTGCTTGTGAACAGCTGCTTGAAAGGCAAAGACGGAAGGGATTTCTGCATCGCATTGTGACTGGGAACGAAAAATGGGTTAATTATGATAACCCCAAGCGCAGAAAATCATGAGGAGTTTCCGGCCATGCTTCCACGTCGACGGCCAAACCGAATATTGACTCCAAGCCAAGCACGGCTCCAAGGTCATGCTCTGTATTTAATTGGACCAGCTCGGCGTAGTGTATTATGAGCTGTTAAAACTGACTGAAACAATCACAGGCGATCGGTATCGAACGCAATTGATGCATTTGAGCCGAGCATTGAAAGACAAACGGCCGCAATACAACGATAAACACGATAAAGTGATTTTGCAGCATGACAATGCTCGACCCCATGTTGCGAAAGTGGTTAAGACATACTTGGAAATGTTGAAATGGGAAGTCCTACCCCACCCGCTGTATTCTCCAGACGTTGCTCCCTCTCACTATCACTTGTTTCGATCAATGGCACACGGCCTGGCTGATCAGCACTTCCGGTCTTATAATGAAGTAAAAAATTGTATCGATACGTGGATCGTATCAAAAGATGACCAGTTTTTTCGACGCGGGATTCGTACGCTGTCCGAAAGATGGGAGAAAGTAGTGGCCAGCGATGGACAATACTTTCAATCATAAATGTATAACCTGTTTTTTACAATAAAGCCTCGAATTTCGGAAAACAAATGGCGGATGCAAAGTTGTACACCTAATATATATTAGTAATTCAAGATTGAATTATTTAAATCATCGAAGATCCAGCTTCGACCGTAATAGGCATTTTAAATTTCTAGTATTGATTGTGTTTCTCACATATACGGTCTAAAATAAAGATATTATACTATCAATGTTGTACGACAAATGTAGAAACAATACTTTTTGACATAAAATTAAAACTAATTTAAAAAGCTTTTACAATTGTTAATATGTATTGCATAAAAGCTATTCAAAATATATTTTAAAAATAATACAATTGCTTTTTTATAAAGTCTTAATTTTTTAAATGATCATTCGATAAAATTTATGCGAGTGTCTGAACTTCCACAAGTGTACATACACAGATAATAATCGGCGCACCCATACAGAAGAGAAAGGTTCCTTCCATTCAAAGAAATGTTTCTTTTGTGTTGAAGAAAAAATTTACTGATTTACTGTCAAAGAAAAATCTTGGCTCGCGAGCCTACACCTAGAGAAAGGTTTCTTCAATGTAAAGAAATGTTGCTTTGCCATACGATTAAAGAAAAAATTGTCTTTCTTTTGAACATAATGTTTTAAATCAAATAACAAATTTATTTGATTTTAAAAAATGATGTTTCAATTAAAGAAATAATATTGCAATCAAAGAAATTTTTTCTTGAACTGTACAGCAAAGAAACATTTCTTTGAATCGAAGAAACCTTTCTCTGGATGCGTGTGATACAGACTCGCGAGTCAAGAAATAATTTCCTATGTCACTTTTGTGGCAAGGAACTGATAAAGCGCAATCATTTCCACACTACTTTGCAGTAGATAGCATGGCGCATTTTTTTAAAGTGGTATCCCCAGTAGGTCTGATCCATTTTTACAATTTAATGCAAGAATTGTTTGAAGTGCCTTCCTCGTTTTCGTAAACAGACTTCGGCTCTTCAAATAATGTCGCGCGGTGCGCCATTTCTGGCGTAATGGTATTGAAAGCTGCGAGAATTGCTTCTCGCATCTCAGCTTCAGTACCATGACGAATATGCTCGACTAAATCTTTGATGTGACCCCAAACGAAATAATCGAGCACATTACGATCCGGCGACCGCGCCAACCAAATGATTGGACCATCTCGCCCCATCCACCTATCCGGATAGGGCGTGTTTAACACATTGCGTACCCGCCGCGAAAAATGCGCAGGAGCCCCGTCATATTGAAAAATGAGTTCCTCCCGTTCGCGAAGAGTAACGTCATCGAGAAGGGCGGGCAATTCATTTTCCAAAAAGTCGACATATATCTCTCCCGTTAGGCGTAGCGGGAGAAAGAAGAGACAGATCTGAAAATTGTCACAAGAGTGTGATTTTAGAAACTGTGTGCGTGTGAAAGAGAGAGAGAGAAAGAATTTCTTAAATCATAAACTTATTATTACTTATGACTCGGTCCGCTATTATTCCTGCCCACACGTTTATCGCCCAACGATATTGAAACGCACCTTCCCGAGCAGAGTGCGGATTTTCACCTGTCCATAATATATTATTCCAGGAGTTGGACACGCCATTCGGTGTGAAGATTGCTTCGTCCGTCCACAAGATGCGGTCGGGGAAACGGACATTCCGCCGACATTGCGCGAGCAATCCTATATATGTTACATTGCGCCGTTAGTATTTCTTCAAAACAGCGTGAATACTTTATAAAATAATAAAAAACCTTCACAAAAACAGATGCGCGGCTCTTCATCTCGCGCAAGAAGTTGCTGCACCCGCTAGTAGGGTAGTAAGGGGGATTCTAACTAATGGGCTCCGG
>NW_017299930.1:49222-50148 GCF_001594075.2 Trachymyrmex cornetzi | reverse complement strand
GGGGGGGGGTAGGGTATCACGTCACAGGGGGTGACATCACAGGGTGAGGGAGCTGATGTTGTGACCGGAATCCGCTCTTCTGCTGTATTATTCGGTCCTCTTATCTCGTCTTTGCCGGTCGCCACTTTCTTTAACCTTCCAAGGAAGAAGGAATCTTAATATTTATTCTTATTTTTTCGCTCGCTCGCATCAATCTCGTTGCAGTAGGAAATGGTGTATATCATGGACTTGGACACAATATTTAACCACAAAACAATTTCTTTATTAAGTATTTACAAGTATTTACATCAATTAACCATTCAAGGAACGTTGGGTAGAATCGGTAACTTTTAATTTCCACACCACCTGATCGTGATATTGGGTGTGTGAATAAGTTCTCGCCGTTTCGCCATCAGATGGCGGTATAAAAAGTTTGTGTGTATAATTAAAGATGATGACGCCTCTATATTGAAGTTTTATAACCTATGTTTAAAATCAGTGCGTGTCTTTCCTTTAATCTATAAAGAACATTTTCTTTTCGTACCATAAAACATGTCAAATTTCGTGCCAAATAAACCGTTTTTGCGGGGAATTTTACTGCACTATTTTATTCAGAAGAAATCTGCAGCTGAAGCGCACAGAATTTTTGTAGAAACCTATGGTGATCATGCTTTGTCGGAAAGAACATGCAGAGATTGGTTTAATCGATTTAAAAATGGTGATTTTAATCTTCAAGATAGAGAACGCAGTGGTGCATCAAAAAAGTTTCAAGACGAAGAACTGGAAACATTACTTGATGAAGATCCATGTCAGACGTAATCCGACATTGCAAAATTATTAGGAGTTGATCGAACAACAGTTTCAAAACGTCTGTCAGCATTAGGAATGATACAAAAGGAAGGATCTTGGGTGCCGTACGAACTGAAGCCGAGAGACATCGAACGGCG
>NW_017299930.1:46843-48701 GCF_001594075.2 Trachymyrmex cornetzi | reverse complement strand
TTTTCGACGTGGAATCCAAATGCTGCCAGAAAGATGGGAAAAAGTTGTCTCCAGCGATGGGCAATACTTTAATTGACTTGTTTTTTTATTATTTTTTTTTTATAAAAGATTTATTTTCACAAAAAAACGGCGAGAACTTATTCACACAATAATTTATCGTAGTACTCTCGTAACTCACCACATTCGTAGCGATAATTATTCTAGCCGAATATCCGCAAACTAAAAATCACAGCTACTTCCTCACGACGTGAGTCGCTTTGACGTTGGGACCCTGTACTCCAACTTGCTTTTCACGTTAATCGCGTTTCGCTATCGTTTTGTCTCGCATTCTATAATCGCTCTCTTAACTCGCCAACGATGCCTACTCAGCCTGCTTCTACCAACTTCTCCTTACTACTGCTCACGCGCGCCACTATTCCACTCCTCCCTTAACGCTCCTCTGCCCGCACTTATATATCTCGCGTTATCCCTTCTTGATTTCCGCGCCTGTGCATTCCTATACTCCCAACCAACTATTACGGTTAATTATTTCTGTCTCTTAATCTATTTATCTACATTTAATTATACTTCGTCAGCGAGGGATAATGACCGCCCCTTTTCCTTTTCTCAGGTAAATATAATCCTTACCTCTTAACTCCTTTATCCGTCGCTGATTTCCACTTCTATTTACACTATGTACATTTCTCTCGCTCAAACTCCCACCAGGTTCCCGGTTCCAGGTTTCACCGTATGAAATCTCTATTTCACACATCCCATAGAAATCCCACGGTCAATTTACTTTCATTATCACCCTTTCTCTATTTACCGTGGCGTTTTTTCCCCATCTCATTCGTGAATACCTTATAAACTCCTCTTTAAATCACCCCTATACATTACCTGGAACCAAAAAACTCTGGCCTTCACTCCCTACCATATAATTCCCGGAACCACTTGACTATACGGAAACTGGACCGTCCCGCATCCGGATCCTCATCCCTCTTCCGCATGACGGCGGCTTTCCCGTTTTTTACCGTCAAAAATGCTCTATACTAAATTTCCCTGGTTCTAACTGTATAATCAACAAACCCCACCGCCATGTCCTCGGTTCGGGTCCTCTCGTCCGCATGACGATCGCTTTTCTATTTTTTATCGCTAGAAGTGCTCCATCTTGACTTTCTCGAAGCCTACTCAGTGTCCCGACTCACCCCACCGTTATCTGCTCGGTTCGGGTCCTCTCGTCCGCATGACGGTCGCTTTTCTATTTATTCACTTCCCAACCGACTTTAGTGATTTCATTTCCAAACCCTTCGGTACTTTTTGATTTCGCGTGGTTTATTCGACCCCGCTACTTCATCTCTTCCGCATAACGGCTGGGTTTCGCATTCTCGCGATTTAATCCTCTAATTTCACGAATATTTTTCCTTTTTTAATCTTAACTCGCATAGATTCTAACTTATCCTAATAGAGGGAACTTATAATATAATCAAAAACTTTACTATTCTATCCTATACACCATATTTTTCTTTATTTTATTAATTTTATATATCCCGATACATATATTCTTAACCCTAATTTTTATTTCTCATTAATCTAATGTCTACTAATTTTAACACCTTATTCGTGAGTTCCGGAATGCAGCTCAGACTCCGTCTCCAGCTGCAACGTCACATAGGGGGAGGAAGGGGTATGACGTCACTGGGGCGATGTCACTAGGCGAGGGGACTGACGTCACGGAGGGAGGGGTAGGAAATGATGTCACAGAAGGTAATGTCACTAAATGAGGGATGACATCGCGGGAGTGTGCGGGAATGACGTCACAGTGGGTGACGTTGCGGTGCAAGAGGATGTCCCGTACTGAGAGAAAAGATTTTGTTATAGG
>NW_017299930.1:42437-42796 GCF_001594075.2 Trachymyrmex cornetzi | reverse complement strand
CCGCCATAACCGGACATCCTCCTGATGTACACATAGCAGTGTACATTCCTTCTTCCCCCTTTCCATATTTAGTCCTCATTGACTTTTTCCTTGACACTTTTCCCCCTTCTTCTATCATAATTAATGAAATTAATTAACCTAACATGTATTGCCTCTCCGACTACACACACATATATCTACCAAACTCAATAGCGCACAATTAATCAACAATTGTACAAATATACTGCTAACCATGTCGACTTGTTAAGTTTTTCTTCGATATACATATATATATATATATAAATCTAATGATTATTTTTACCTTAACTTACGAAATATATGTAACCTCTCTCATCAATTATGTTTTTAAGTAATTATAA
>NW_017299930.1:40941-41228 GCF_001594075.2 Trachymyrmex cornetzi | reverse complement strand
CAACACCGATATGAGGCTTATTGGACCAGTATCTTATAAGTAACCTTATAAACTCAGCTGCTTAAATGTAATCTGCCTTTATCAATATTGTTTAATCCTATGTTAACGATTAAACATATTTTATGTTTAATTAATGTTATAAAGAGTTAAGATTTTAGTTTTTCTGATTTGTTAATTAAAACATTTAAAAGAATATTACAAATTATTATATTTAAGATGACAGTAATGAAAATTTCATTAACATACACATGATCCTTTCATGTTTTTAATAATATGTAACCTCATTA
>NW_017299930.1:38577-39074 GCF_001594075.2 Trachymyrmex cornetzi | reverse complement strand
GGACATTTGACATGTTTTGCAATGATTAATGTAATATGATACAAATGCAACGTTACCAAATAATAAAATATATATAATTTGATTTAATTGAGATGCGACGTTGCCAAACAGTGCAAGATCTGTTAATATACAACTGCTTTATTAGCGGAATATAAGAAGTTTATTCAAGAATGACGATCATTAATATAATTTGATACAAATGCGACGTTGCCAAATAATGTGATATAATTGAGATGCGACGTTGCCAAACAGTGCAACATTTGCTAATATACAGCTGCTTTATTAGCGTAATTTAAGATTTTTTTCAAGAATCATTAATGTAATTCAAGATTTTTTTATATTTCAATCAACACTGATATGGGGCTTGTTGAGCCAATACCTCATAAGTAACCTTATAAACTCAGCTGTTAAATGAACTCTTGTCTTTATCAATACTTTTTATTCTGTGTTAACGATTAAACATATTTTATGTTTAATTAATATTATAAAGAGTTAAG
>NW_017299930.1:37388-38298 GCF_001594075.2 Trachymyrmex cornetzi | reverse complement strand
CAACGTTTTAAAGCATTTACCATTAGTCCATCTATAATTGTGTGAAGATTTATAATAATTTCAAGAAGAAGTGTCACAACACGCTAGACCCGCTCTACCCTACATCGAGACTCCGTACAAGATGCTATCAAACCGCTATCGAACAGCTATAAACGGCTATCAGACTGATATTTAACAGCTATAAACAGCTATCAGACTGATATCGAACCGCTATCGGTTCATTTCAATATCTATCTGTTATATTTATTTTAAATATCTACAGGGTTAGGGTGGCGAAAAAAAAAACATATTAATGTAAGATAACATAGATTTTATTTAAAAATCTTACAATTCTTCCTGGTGTCGCGACCACCAGTTAAATATCTTAAATACATTTGTAAAGCGCAATTCTTTGCGTGTTTTCCGCATCATATAGTGTTGCAATCATCTAGATTACGCAGCACCGAATCGCGGTTTACGCTGTCACATAATGTTCCACATTAATATATGTATACATATATAAACGTACTTGCAATTTTCCCATCAGTTGACGCTCGTCTAGAAAATCTAAATTCATAAATGTACCATTGATGCATACACAACAGCACGCGCGCGCGCACGCACACACGACCACACATGAAACTTCGATTTTTATGCACCTTTATAATATAAAAATGCACGCGCGGACATATGTGTGTGGGAATAGGGGTAGGGGTGGGTAGGGATGGGAGCGAGGGTGGGGGTGGTGAGAGTGGTTAGCATATTGTTATCTAAAATCTCTTGATTTATTACAGAAACTTGCTTTTTTGAGGCATTAACAAAATAAAACTTTAAACGGTTATAACAAAAAGACTAGTCATGATCAAGCTTTGTGCCTATGGACACTTTTGATCAGTGGGTCAAGAACTATTACATACTAAAATTTCAGCCA
>NW_017299930.1:36255-36723 GCF_001594075.2 Trachymyrmex cornetzi | reverse complement strand
TCTGGCGCATGCGCATTCAATGTAGGCTCAGTAACGTACCGAATCACTAGTAAATAGGAGATTATTAGTCGCCTGTGTAAAATTTTTTCAAAAATGTTACAAATTTTGAATATATTTGACATATTTGACATATGTGTATATATATATATATATATATAATATATTTAATAGATTTTACGTATATATACGAATATATAAATATTAAAAACTTAATAATTTGCGTTTTTAATAATAAAATATTAGCTGAAAAACGAGAAGGAAGGGTAAAATAATTATAAACAGTTAATTATAAACAGTTTATATAAACAGTTTCTTAAATTAAAATATTTAATTTGGCAGAATTTCATAGAATACCAACATTTGTTATAAGGGTAAGGGAAACTGCCAAAAACCTTACCAGTATTCATAAAATAAATATACATTTAATTATAAAATTGTTAATTTTGTGACGTATTTGATATAAAAAAA
>NW_017299930.1:19542-34793 GCF_001594075.2 Trachymyrmex cornetzi | reverse complement strand
CGCGACGTTATCCTCGCACACACCCCTGAAGTCATCCCTCACCCCGTGACATTACCTCCTATGATGTCACCCCCTCATCATGAGACGTCATCCCCTGTGACACCATTCCCTCCCTTCTCTGTGATGTCAGCCCCTCGCCCTGTGACGTCACCATTTATGACGTCATCCCCCTCCCCTCCCCTGTGACGTCACCCCCCTCGCCGCGGGTACCCCCCCTCCCCCATTGCCCCTGAGTTAGAATCGGCCTATATACCCTACTCATGTAATCTGTCTGCAACGTTCAATAAATCGTTCACATCCTTCATTTTGACCACACAAATTGATAGAATAACTAACCCGTTGACTGACAGACTGATTGACCGCGGGGCTGTGCTAGATTTATATAGTAAAGATGTTCGTGGAACATGATATCATTCCGAGAAAAGAACAATGACGTGATCAAAATTTACACCTCAGCCGAAAAGTATCACGCGATCGAACGATCTCATAATCTTCAGTATTTTTATCAGTTATAATTAGATCTACGGGATATATCAGCTGGCAAAAAGTACAACTTCCCGGTCAAAAGTTTATACCTCAGCTGAAAAGGATGTCTCGTGTTCGAACGTTTCCATAAATAAACTTTAGCATTTATCAGTTACAATTAGATCATCAGTTATTAGATCGTCATAACCAATATATCAGCAAAAAGTACAATGCCTCGAATAAAAGCATATACCTCAACCAAAAAGTATACGAGAAGACGTCGCGCTCGAAAGATTCCACCTTAGCATTTTTATCACTTGCAGCGCCTCACATTGAAGCGCAAATAAATGAATATCTATTGAACAGCTATCGGACTAATATCGAACGGCTATCGAACTGATATCGAACAACTATCGAACCGCTATTGAACCGATATCGAACGGTTATTATTTAACAGCTATAAACAGCTATCGGTCCATTATAAATAGCTGTCAGACTGATATTTAACAGTTATAAATAGCTATCAGTCTATTGAACTGATATCGAACTGATATCAAACATCTATCTGCTATATTTATTTTGAATATCTACTGGTCAGGGTAGCGAAAATAAAAAACATATTAATGTAAGATAACATAGATTTTATTTAAAAAATCTTACAATTCTTCCTGGTGTCGCGACCACCAGTTAAATATCTTAAATACATTTTGCAAAGCGCAGTTCTTTGCGTGTCTTCCACATTGTATAGTATTACAATCGTCTAGATTAGTTAAAGATTTCATGTCTTCGTAAACGGCATCCAAGGTCTCGATGTTCATGCGTTTTCGCTCATCGTCCAGCAGCAAGTTCCACAGCCACGTTCGTTTCTCGCGTCCCTTGACATATATGATAGCATCATCATCATCCTTTTCTCTCACGGCTTCCGTAATTAGACGCCTCACCTGCTGTATGGGATCATCCCGACCACCAATCGCAATCCATGGTGATAAGCACTCAACCAGGAAGGGCAAGACCTGTCGGATCTTGTCAAAAATTTCCATGGCATGGAACTCGTAAAAATATAGTGAATGAGATTGGTTCCCCTTCTCAGCACTGCTACTTCTTCAACGATAAATCTTTTTTTGATGACGAATCCTTGCAGAATCCACAAACGTTGGTATGATCATGACGAGCAATTATTTAAGACTGCACCTCACCCAAGTTTTCTCTCCCTTTTAAAGTTCTAAATACTTGCTAACGTTGCAATTTACATGATTTTGCGCACTACGTTGGACAACGGACAGTACTCGATTACACGATCGTGTATGATGAGACAATAGGCGGTAGTATTGGCGGGCACATTTTCCTTACAGTCAAATTTTATGCGTACGTCCACAGTGGTGCTCTTGACGGATTCATTTTGTCGCGAGCAATCAATGACCGTAAAAGGTCCTTTCTCAACAAACGACAGCACGTTGAGCAGCGTTTCGAAGTAGTTGATTCCGTAATATGCTTTACGAAAATGCGCGTACATATCAAACAGGATAGCGTATCTCATTTTGCTAAAATCCAGATTTAAATCGTATGGATAAAATTCTGAATTTAGATATACTTTCACGTTACTCAAATTACAACCATCGAACACGCTGACATCTTGTGACATGACATTCTTTCGCCCGGTCTGCAGAACAAAGATAACGTATCGCGGCTTCTCAAGTTGAGTCGGCATTTTGACGGCCCATGAATGCTTGGCATTCTGCAACAGAGGATTCTCGTACAGATCCCACGAGCGAAAACTCATGCTCAGATAACGATTAGATTTACGATACCGCTCTCGTTTTCACGTACTCCTTGAACCAGTAATGTAGTACGCATAAAGATACCTCTAAAATATGGAATGAGCATACGGTTTGCAAGTTGTTGCAGTTGCATATTGGTAGTTACTCCCCTCGGCATTTTTAACGTTTCATCGATGTTTTTTTTTCTAGGCGCGATACCTTGTCCGCACTTGTAGGGAGCAAGATAAACGCCGCGGCCTTCCATGACGCGATTATGACGTTGCAGTTCTTCCAGCTGACTCTGCGCTGCTTTGCTATCGTTTATGGCTTTGGCGACTCCCGCCGCCCCGCCGACCAATGACCCGAGAACGCCGAGCAGCGGTAGAACGGGTAGGACACCACCGCATTTCGCAATCGGAAGAATCCTCTTGCCCTTCTTCTTCTTCTTATTTGTTTTCAAACCCATATCAATCTTCGTTTTGGCCCTGTAACGTCCAAATAAAGTGTTTTAGTGCGTAAACTGAAGGCCCTTCTTCTACAATCTTCTATAGTTATTTTATTGTACGCGCGGCTATGTCCCTCGCGTGAGTGTCGCGGCACGTAGGCTGACATGTTTAGCCGATCGAGTACATGATGCGAATTATCTATGCTATTTGAGCGGTGTATTTCCTTGATAATAATTCTCGGATGTTTGGGAGATAGTGTCCCTCTGCACATGTGTAGAATTCATGGACGAAGAATAGCATGCTATTATTATTATTTGTTATGACGTATGCCGTAGGGTTATCCTTACTCCAAATTTTGGCTGCGAAGCCCCTGTATATTTTTGTGTGAGGTAGTTTATTGCAATTTGTGTCGGAAAAGGGGGGTCAATAATTATGGTAGCCCTCTTCGTCGACGCATTCTGGATCTTTGTATTTATAAGTTCTGTTTGATTCTAACGTGATTTTGTGGTTTAACATATCGACGTTTACTATAGATAGTTTGAAGGTGATGCGTGCGAGACTTGTGATGATGAATTTATAGTTCTTAGGTAAGAATAGCGAGGGATCGCCCGCTCGGGATCTAATCAGTCGAGTATTTGTTGTATTAGGGGATAAACCCTTAAGAGTTGTGTTATAAATTTTACAAGTGTTGGTTGCGGCAGTCCCAGACATGTGGCTGTGTTTACGGGGAGGTAGAATCTATTGGTTCTTGTTTGCCTTGAGTCGTCGTCGTGAGCTACTAATTTGCTTTCAATTCCTATTCGGCATGATAATATGTTCGCGGTCACATGTTTGAGTTGCAAAATCTCTATAAGGACCTTGCTCTGCGAGACCTCTGTTTCTGACGTGTCGCATTCGTTGGAATCGGTTAGTGGGAGGACATGATTGCTTAGTTTTGGCTTTTCGCAATCATACTCTACGAGAGGATCAACGCAGTGGACTAAGGCGAGCACTATGGTTATTAGTATGATCATCTGAAACAGAAAAAGAATTTCATCCTGGCTCGCTGTAGTGCGCTTTTCTGAGCCTGTTTGTGTGTACTATTCGTGTGCGGTTTTCTCCTAGTCGGATTCTTGCATTACCTCTGTCGAGTATCTCGATAATTTTATAAAGACCCATGTATTCGCTATCGAATTTGTGAGTTTTCTTCTCGTTCAGCATATACACATGATCACCTGCTATGAAGTTTTCGGGATTAATATGTCTGTCATAATAAGTTTTTGTCCTCTGTTTTGCCTTTTCCAAATTAGTTCTGGCTATTTGTTGTATATCGGAAATGTCGGTAAATAGATTTAACAAATATTGGTTGTATGTATCTGCATCGCCTTCGCGATTTATTCCTGAGGGGATCCTAGCCGGCCAAATATCGATTCGTGCGGGGTAAACCCGGTGTTTTCGTGTACCGAAGTATTATACGAAAAATTGGCTCTGTCGACTAGGTCGTCCCAATCTTCCCTGCGATTTATAAAACATTTTATATACTCGATTAAAACATGATGGGACCTTTCGAGTGACCCATTGGACTGAGGATGAAAGGCCGTGGTGCGGAGTTGCTGAATACGAAATTTCTTCGTTATTGCTTTCATCAGGTGGCTCATAAAATTTGTGCCCTGGTCTGTCAGTATACTTTTTGGGCAGCAAAATCTGCATATGAAATTGATGATGAGCGCAATTGCTGTACTCTCGGCGGTAGCATCTGCGAGAGGAATGTATACTGAGTATTTTGTAAGGAGATCCTGTATTGTAAGGATATATCCGTTTCCTTTGGCTGTTCTTGGTAAAGGTCCAACGATATCAAGTGCGATTTTATCAAATACTCGTCCTGGAATGTCTGTAAGTACCATAGGTTGTCTTACTTTTCTCTGTACTAGTTTCTGTAGTGGACACGTGCGGCAGTGTCGAATGTAATCTTGGATTTGCATCTTCATGTTACTCCATGTATATTGCTGTTCGATTCGCAAATATGTTTTTGTAATGACTCGTGGTTCTCCTTGATTATATTCGGCCTGTCCTCCGCTGGAGGAACAATCACGGTGCCGAGGCAAACGGAAATTTTTGTAGGTCGTTCAGTAAAAGCTTGGCGGATTTTCTTCAGCATACCGTTCCATGTAACTGAGTCTAGCTTTTCGGTTTTTGTTATAGAGAACGTGTGCAAATTTAACTCTTTAGCTACGTCTAGCAGGGATGTGAAACATTCACTTAAAATGTTCTCATCGAGTCTGATACTAGGCCGTTCTTTCGCGGTTAATGCAATTATATGTCGGCCCGGAAATGCAGCCGATATTACTCGGGCTCGACCAAGAGTTAGATTGTCGAGTGGGGGAAGCTTCCTATTTTCTTGGAGTTCCCGTGCCCCCTAGTCCAAGGGCGATCCATTTACTCTCATGAATATAATCAGGTTGTCGTTGCGAGTAGAAAAAAGTTCGTTTATCTCCGAAATTTTACGAACAGGTTCGTGAGCAATATTCAGCTCGTCTTCGCTTTCAGTTTCGTTGGTTGAAGACGTATATATTCCTTCCATGTCGTGTTCGTCAATGTGTTGGATATCCGGCGTGATCTCGTCTACTTCGGGAGCACGAGGTTGATGGAAATTCAAGAAGCCTTTATCAGGCGGGATTACATTGGCTATAATTGCTTTTTGTTGTTCTTCTTCATCGCTTTCGTAGCTGTCGGTCTCTGTTGAGTCCTCTTCAGATATATCGGCGAATACCGGTTGGTTGTGTGACCTCAGATTATATCTTGGAGCAGAGGTGATTGATATTTCCTCCGATCGTAATCGTCTCAACAGCACGATGGGTTCCAGGCTTATGTTGCTCTTCGCGGCCTTATGAGGGGCATTGCTTTCGAGGCTTGCTGGCGTATTTGATTCCAGATCATCGCTTATGGTTTCTGATTCAGGTGGTCTCTCTTGTGGTGTTGGAAGATCGGGAAAGGATGGGGAGGGGGAAGATTTCTCAGCCCGCATGTTTTTCGTGATCATAGACCTTGTTACAGGTCTTCTTTGATCAGATTGACAGGCAACCTGATTCCATGGTGGCTCATCATTGGAACCATGGGGTTGGTCGAGGTTGTATATCGAGTCGGGAGGGAAACGATTTTTCTTCAGGGTTAGTATGGATTTGTGAGTGGAGGTTGTAATTGGCACAGAATTTCTAGAGAGAGCATCTGCGTTATTATTACATGTACCAGCTTTATATACAATTCTATAATTATATTCTTCCAGTTTAAGGCGTCACCTCAGAAGCCGTGATATCGGATCCTTGACCCTATGAAGCCACGTTAGCGGTTGATGGTTAGTCACGAGTACAAAGGTCCGGCCACATAGATATGGCCTGAAGTAGTCGACGCAGTATACGATTGTTAATAGCTCTTTCTCGATAGTTGAATAATTTTTCTCCGCTTGGTTTAATACCCTGGAAGCGTATCCAATAGGGAGGTCGTGACCGATGACCCCTTGGCTGAGGATACCTCCTATGGCGTAGTCGGATGCATCAGTAGTGAGTACGAATTCCTTTTCAAAGTCAGGGTACTGCAGTATCGGTTCCTCGCAAAGCAAAGTTTTCAATGTGTCAAATGCTGATTGCACTTCTGGTGACCATTTAAATGTCGCTTTCTTTTTTAACAGGTTCGACATAGGGCTGGCAAGCTTCGAGAAATTCGGAATAAACCGACGATAATATCCAGCGAGGCCAAGGAATTGGCATATGTTCTTCAAGGTCCGTGGTCTTGGGAAATTTTTTACGGCGGATATTTTCTGCGGGTCTGGTCTGACTCCGTCCTCACCAATCACGTGCCCAAGGTATGTTACCTCATGTCTGAGAAACTCACACTTGTCAGGTTGAAGTGTTAGATTTGCGGTCCTAAGTCCCTTCATTAACTTATCGATTTTAATTCCATGTTCTTGTAGAGAGCTGGCGTATAGCACGATGTCATCCATGTATACGAAGAGTTCCACTCCTTGGAGTCCGGTTAAGACTTGGTCTATGAGTCGTTGGAAAGTTGTTGGTGCGTTTTTCAATCCAAAGGGCATTCGTGCGAATTGGAAATGTCCGAAGGGCGTAGAAAACGCCGTTTTGTTTGCGTCGTCGGGATCCACAGGGATCTGGTGAAAGCCACTCGCAAGGTCTAGTACCCAAAAATATTTGGCACCCCCTAATTGATCGAGGATCTCGCTAATTTGGTAGCGGGTAAGCATCCCCTACAGTCTTTTCATTTAGTTTGCGGTAATCTATTACCATACGCTTGTTTCCTAACGAATCCAGCTTTTTAGGTACTATCCATACCGGTGAGTTAAAAGGAGAAACAGAAGGCGTTACTATTCTTTTCGAAACTAATTCGTGTACCTGCCGCGTTATTTCTTCGCGGTGTACAGGTGGAAATCTGTATTGTTTATGGTGAACAGGTTATCTGCTGTAGTAATCTTATGCGTTTGCATGTGTGTTTTATCGAAATAATCGCCAGAGATATAAAATCTGTCGCTATGTGTTTTTACTAAATTAATAATGTGCTCTTTTTCGGGAGCGGTTAAATGTTCGAGCCGTAATAGCGATAAAATGCATGATACTTTATCAGCATTATTTGAATTGCTCTCTATTATTGAATTATTATTTATATTCGCTGTGTTTTCGCTGATTTCGCAATTTTCGCTTATGTTGTTTATGTGATTATTAATATCGCCGCTAACGAAATTGACAGTAGTGACGCTTTTGCTTACTATATTTATACTGAATGCATTGTTATTATTTCCAGAAACAGAGTACGCGCAGGTTTTAGTGATCGAGCCTCGCATGAGAGGAGCATGTCCCTTGGAGCCATCAAGAGGGAATGGTTCTACCAGCGTGAATAACGAATTGGCGACGTCTGGCGAACGAGGAGATCCCTCGTGAGTGCTCATAGCGAAAGACTCGACAGATTTAGTAAAATTAGTATTTATAGAATTTACATTAGTAGTATTAGAGTTATAAGGAATGATAGCGTTAGTAAGAGTTGCGTTTAGATTATCGATACGCTTTGGCGCATCATGAAGCGAATTTTTAGTATCGTTAATGTGTAAGAGCTATTGTTGCTTGTTAATGTTAGGAGCGTGGAGCGAATTTTTAACATTTTTCTTTGTTATAGGCGAACTTGACTGAATGGATGTAATCTTATTGGTTTCTTTGAGAGCTTGAGGGCTCGAGGTTTCAGCATGGCAAGTGGATGCATGCAGTGGAGGCTTATGAGAGAGTTCGGCGACTTTTAAAAGTCGAATGGTAGGTATCAAAACTTCAATTTCATAATCGAGTGTATTAATTATTCTAATATATGCTTTATTATTTATATATGCAGGTTACCAAGGAGTCTCCGGCAAACACCCCTTCGTAAATACGTAAGCGGGGGAGGTACCCCGTTCTCATCTCTGGATTGGCAATTCGTATTACGAATCATGCGAGCCGGTATTTTCACCGATTCTCTCTCTTTAAAAGGAATGCATCGACCTTGCCAGGTAATATTACTTTCAGCGTAATTAATACATGCATTTTGTTCAATAAAGAAGGTTCGACTCTAATATTCCTTGTGGAATTATAGAAAAATCATCAGGAACGACGTGAAAGGTTACTAGAGCAGATGAGATGCGGATCTGTATTGATCCGAGAGTGTTAACAACATCTTCTGTGATTCCGGTGAATTGAAGGATTTTATTAGTATTAATAGGTATGTTAGGATTTATGTCTTTTTTATTATATTAGGCTGAGCACCCGTATCGAGCATGCAAGCTACGGGTCCTCGGAGGGAAGGGGATTGGAGTTCAACGACGGGTACGTCGCAACTATCGGGGCGGAGGACGTGTATTCCTCGGGAGTGCATTCCAGTGAAAGGACAGGACGTGTGTTCTCCTAACCTCGGACAGTCCCGCTGGTTGAGGCCTCGAATTAGTTTCCCGCCCTGGAAGGTACGTACATTTGATCATTATTAGTAACAGTATTAGTATTATTGTTATCCGCATTCGGATTATTGACTCTGTACTGTCGTTTTCTGCATTCATGGAACAGATGTCCGAAATTCTTACAGTAACTACAAATTTTTCGTGTGCCCATGAAGGCATTCGGCGCAGTGGCCTCATTGTTCGCAGGAGCAGCAGGGGCGGCGGCGTCGCGTCGCAATATTCTTACCGGCGTCTGTGCGCTGCCAGTGGTGGATTCATCACGTAAGTTGCGATTATTTTTATACCTAGCTTCGATCGAAGCGCTTTTGTACCGCTATTGCTTTGGAGCAGGCGTCTGCGTAATTAGTATAGCCTTCGGCCTTTAATTCAATTCGATAGTCGCGGGGGAGGCCCTCACAAAACGCCTCTAGCGTATACGCGTCGATGGAAGGGGTCTCGGCGTCGGTTAATGTACGGTCGAGGTTTATTTGGTCTCCTTCCACTATCGCGGTGCGTAAATCTTTTATTCTCCCTATGTAATCGAGTATACGTTCCCCAGGCTTCTTGTACGCGATGCTGAGCTATCCCCGATAATAATTAGCGCTTCCACCGGGCCCGAAAGTTTTCTTTAAAGTTTCCAAGAATTTTGCCACCACAGTTACGTGGGTCTCGTCTTCTATGGCGAGATACGCGTGATGCGACAATTTATTCCGCAGCATTCTCACGAATAACGCTTCATCTATTAACGGTATGGAATCTTTTGCTCTTTTGCAGGCACGCGCGAACTGCCATACAGTGATATTATGCCCGTCATATTTCAGGACGAGATCGAGTACTTCGCGGATATACGACTTCGGGTAAACTGAGTAAGCGGCCGCGAAGGTCGTATCCTGAGGCATATTGGAGGACGTGAAGGTCTCTCACGGAGGTATAGTGTGATTAAGAGGTAATGTCCTCCCCTCTCTAGGGCCTAACCTCGTAGGCGTGGAGGCAGGGGGGTCGGAGGAATCGAGCCCTGCTAACGCTTTTGTTACTGTGCGCATCGTATTCTTGAATACTTCGGCACGCGCTCTAAATTCGCGCGTCTCTAATCGCCCGTTCGTATTCCTTTTGCAGGTCATCTATCGTACGCGCGTCGGGATTCGCGGTGTGCCCGTTGGCGTTTTCGCCAATCCCGTCCATGCTATAGGCCGTACGCGTTCAGCGAATCAGGTGTCGCGCGGCGTCGCTGAGAGCGCGCCTTAATTATCACGCGGATGTCCTGGCGAGAGGAATTAATTATATTATTCGTTTATTAATTTGCGTTTATTAATTTTCTGATTATTTATGTTACAGGTTGGATCGAGCGAGACAACTAGCAGCCAAGGATTTGTCACTGTTACCCTTTCATCACGTATATATATATATATATATATAATAATTATTTAACGATTTCTAATTAATAAAGAGAGGTAATTTTCATTTTTCCTTTATTTGGTTTTAATTGCTTCTGATCCCTGTTTCCCTTACTCTGAAAATCTGTGATGACACATCATGCGTGTCCGCGAAAAGAAAGTGTTATATTTTAATTTTTAACATTAACTTTGTTCTCTTTCTCTCCTCTTTTCTTTCATTATAGACAGAGAGAATGATAATAATCACGGCGATATTATCGTACCGGCCGGTATACGATTTTGGAGGGAGTGAATTTCGGTTGGATCTTCCAGATCGTCAAAGTTCTCCCCGTGACGTGCTAGCTGTATTAGGAATTGATTGAACGCGATCGTACAATCTTCGCATTCTGCTATAGGCCGCGCCACAGCCAATAGCGCGAAACACGAGCTACACGTGTGTGTTGATTCCGTTTCACCGATTTGGAAGGAATGCTCAAATTGTACGCGGTAAATCTTTCGCTCGGCTGAAGGCCGTCGGTGAAAGCAATTTATGCACAGCGTATCCGATCCAAGTAAATGTTGGTAGCTGTATGAGATTACACAAACGCATCTCTTGGATTGCTGTAGAATCCTAGATTTATCAGAGAGGCGCAACCAGCTTAAATCAGTATGACAAAGGTGCTAAGGAGAAACATGGCCGACATGCTATGAAACTGCCTTTAAACTATGTCAAACAAGATAAGACGTGTAGGAAAATGTGAGATAGAATGTATAGGATAAAATGAAATAGAAATATGTCACTAGTACTATAAATGGCTGCCAAGTCACACAATTGGTCAGATTGCAACAGCGAATCAGAATGCATAACACCGGTTGCGCCTCTCTGATAAATCTAGGACTCTAGATCGCTGTAGGTACGTGATCGTGGGTGGAGATTCGCGGCGCCATGTACTTATTGTATTTATTGACGCTAGCACGGTTCGGCACATGCTATGATTCACTTTACTTGTTAAGTTCTTTAAAACGAAAAAGAAAAAGAAGGAAAAAAATAGAAAAAAAAAGAAAAGAAGGAAAAGAACGAGAGTGTATTACACGTGTACCTTACGCTTTAACTATCTTTATTTAGTAGACGAGATATATACATATATATATATTTATATATTTTTTTTCGACGATTGTAAAATTACGCGCAGAAGTTAGAATAACAATATTAATAGAAAAAAAAAGGAAAGTGTTTAATTTTAATATTTTCCGATTATTGAGGCTTCAGCACTTCCGCCAGTGAAAATCATCAAATCCCACCGCTGTCACCATTTGTCTCGTCCCGATTTTTTCCTCTTCGGGACGCGGAGCGTCGAGCTCCTCGTTGCGACGTGAGCGTCTCTGGCGCGGAGCGAGAGAGCGACAAGGGGAGTCGGGGGCCGAGCGGAAACCTTCTATTTCCTCGATGCTCCTGCCCGACGAAGGGGTGCTCGATTAGCGTGTTTTCTTTCAAGATTCCCTCATATTTTCTTTCAAAATTCGAAGTTCAGCGCAGATGTTCAAACTGCAAACCTTGAGCTTCTTGACAAAAAGCTATGCGGTTGTAAAAATGAGTTACAGCATTACGAATCATCACTCTATCAATTAAAGCGGCCTCTTGCATAATCCGATTCCGCAGTTCATCTAAGTTTTGTGGTTGAGTGGCGTATACTTTACTCTTTAAATAACCCCAAAGAAAATAATCAAGAGGCGTCAGATCAGGCGTCAGATCAGGTGTCGAAGGGAGAGCTAGGGACGCTGAGTGGAAAAGGAGAAGTGAAAGAAAGAAAAAAAAAACAACAACAAGGTACGCGAAAGAGTTTGCCTAATTAGCGTTTCATTGATAATATTTTTTCGCGCCCTTGGTGGGCGGTTTTAGAGGTTCTCCGTCGCGGGACCACGCAACACTTTTATCGGGATCGCCACGGCTTCTATTTTTATGATCCGCGGGAGCCGACGCGTGCCTGTTCGGGCCAGCGTAGGGTTCGAGGTGGTTTCCCAGGACGGGGTGATACTCCAATCTCTCCAGTATCCACCCTGGATCTGTGAAGACCCTCGGATCGAAACTAGCGGTCCTGAGGTACTCCCTGACGAGAGTTCTCAGAGCCGCCTCGCGACCGGCCCACCTGCAGCGGCCCATTTTGCTCCTGCGAACATCTCTGCAGTTAAGGCATGCACTAACGCGAAGTGAGAACGTCCGAGGAGTGATTACTTCCTGACTACGCGGAGCGGCGACAGCTTGGTGATCAAAAATCCAGAAAAACGCGAAACGACGAATATGTAGATGAATTTATATGAGCGCTAGAATTCAACCAGCGACGAACTACTTCCGAAAGCTAATTGTAATCGACTGCAACCCGAAAACTGCAATTTGAACTTTGCTTCTGAAAAATCGGCGGAATATTGTTTTTTCGGGACGTCGACGGTCCCCTTTATATATTGCCAGCCGTCAACGCTCTATGGTCGAAAATTAAACTAGCATTTAGAATGTTCTAGAACATTCTATATCTTAACCAAATTTATTACAATTTGTAAATTTTACTATGTTTCCCCGCGGCAGGGGAATGCGTTGGGCCCTTTTTGATTTTCGTGCGCTATCTCCCACGCTCTTGAATGCACCGGCGCACTCGCTTCGCAGCATGGGGTGCAGTTTTTTCCTTTTATAATTTAAATCTTCGGTTAGCAATCGTCCGACGGAATCTCCGCGTGTTTATTTTAAGCCTTTTTAGGGCTCTCGGCAGGGGATCTTCCGTCAGGCGATTGCGCCCCGGTATAAGTCTGGCCCCGGCGACGACGCCCATATGCAATACGTGCGATTTTTAGCTATTGCATTTGAATTATGTAATGAATCTCGTATTTCCCCCTTTTTTGGGCTAATCCCGTTTCTCTCTCGGTGGCCTTCGATACCTTTGGGCCCTGAAGGGGTTGTATATTTTTCCATTCGCTCGTTTGATTTCACTGCATTTTTCACTTATGTGTAATTTCCGCCGTCGCGCAGGCGCATTGGCCTTAACGACCACGCGTGAAGCGCGTGATCGTTAGGCCCGCTTACCGCGACGATCAACGCATTCACGTTGCTACGCCGACGAGTCGCGCGTCGCGCCAAGTGACATTCGCTGTCGATTATAAAATTTTTATGTTACGGCGGATGTTACAGCTCTCATAGCTGCCCAAACGGCTGTGGCTGCGGCTCTCTCTCTGAGAGTTGAATCTCTCGCGGTAATGCGTTTCTGTGCCTTCTAAGCGAGTATATCGTCTGCCGCGAGTCGTTCGGCGAGATCGTTGATGTGCGAATACGATATCGTGATCGCTACACGCAGCATCCAATGAATTCAATCCTTGATCACTTCTAGCAAATCGCTTCTCCATACGCGTTCCCGAACCGCAAAACTGATATCTGGAAATATGTAGTTCGAAAGGAAGCGTGTTTATCATACGATTTAACAAGAATCTCGACGACATTCGCTGAAATTTTTTTATCAAAGGCGCCGGACCGTCGATATGCGTTTGATGACATGGCAAATTGTAATGCTTTAGGCACCGACGGTATCGTTGTACCTCCGAATCTGCTCGTATATGGTCCGGTAATCTGTCCCACAACAGATCTCTGAAATTTTCAAACTCGCAGCAGCACAATTTTTGGTATGTATTCCAGCTCCTTTGAGGTTAAACTGTGCAGATCATCTAACACGACGAGAAACATTTTGATTACTGATTGATTTCGCTCTGTGCGGCTCTATAAATAGGCCCGCTCATGATATCGTTTTCAGTATTTTGTGGAAAGAAAAAACATGCGGTTTGTGCGTCAATCGCGGAAGATCAAAGTGTCGAATCTCGACGTCAAAGTGCAAACCAATAAAGAAACGTGCAAGCATGGCGACATACAACCTTTATATGCGCTGTCGTTTGGACCGTCAAATTGTGGCAAAACGAACGTGCTGATAAGCCTGTTGGAAAGTCCAAACGGTGTACGATTTGAAAACGTGTACATGTACTCGAAATCGCTGCAACAGTCGATATATCGATACCTGGCGAATCTGCTAGCTTCGACCAAAGAAATTGGCTATTTTAAGTTCTCCAATAACAGCGACGTAATTCCACCGAGCGAGACGCTTCCAAATTCCATCTTTATCTTTGATGACGTGGCATGCGACAAGCAAGATGCGATAAGAGAGTACTTTGCAATGGGACGACACGCGGACGTCGACTGCTTCTATTTCTGTACACAAAAATACCAAAGCATCTTATACGCGACAATGCAAATATGTTGATCCTGTTCAAACAGGATGGTACCAATCTGAAACGCGTGTACAACGATCACGTGAATACCGACATGTCCTATGAAGATTTCAGCAATTTATGTCGTAAATGTTGGCAGCAAAAGTATGGATTTCTAGTGATTGACAAAGACAGTGCGCTTACCGATGGGCGATACAGAAAAGGATTTAATGACTTTGCAATACCGTGTTGCGATCAGCTGACATCGATACGTGTCGATAAACAACAGCAAAGATCGTGAGAAGATAGCTAAGAAGATTGCGAAAAGGAACGATTCGATTCGCAAAAAGTACCGCGCTTTGAAGAATGGTAAAATGGAGTAGGACATCGCATTGGAGAGACACTTCAAACCTATTATCGACCCGTTGAAATAGATTGTTGGAAAGACCGCTGAATACTCCAAGGATCGTGTCATGACTGAAACATTCTTTTCAGGCTAAGACGAGGAATCAAAACTCAAAAGAAAACGACCGAGTACTTTGTACGACAATCCTATACGAGCCTCCACGCCTATGAAAACAGTGCTGAGTCAATCGAAAGCCGTACCATCCGCTTTGAATGAAATGTCTGAAATACCACATCCATCCGATTTAACACCGTTGTACTAGATCGAAAACCAATAACTGAAAATAAAATATATAACACAAAGTATCGATTTTATGAAATAGTAAGAATATAGGTTTTGTAATGAAAATATTTAATGAAACTTATCTGAGTAATCTCCAAGACGTTATTAACCTCTTGATACACATAACTGTCAAAACACGAAACCTCCGCGATGACAGCCGTTCACGAACAGTTCACGAATTATCATGTAATTACACTACTTTTATACTCGACCATGATCGGCGAAAACCAACAGATTACTACTTATATAAATATTACCAATCTGTAGAAAACAAAACTGTGATGAGTAGGAAGGCTATGGGGATTCTAACTCAGGGGCAACGAGGGGGGGTGAAGGGCGGGG
>NW_017299930.1:17984-18702 GCF_001594075.2 Trachymyrmex cornetzi | reverse complement strand
CATTTACGGTTAGCCATTTTACACAGACTGACTTTGCGCGATCCCCATCAGTATTTATATTTTTCGTTCCCCACTCAACAATAGTAAAATTGCAATGTTTGCGAAAACATGTCGCAACATGTTTCGCGATGACATCATCATTTTAACACGTGCAAAAGTGCACCCTTTATAATAAAAGATACATCTGGTGATGACATCAGTGTAATCTAATACAGTAAAATGCAACATTTGCAAATATATAACTGCTTTGTCAATGTAATATAAGAAATTTCTTCAAGAACATATTCGGGGATGACATCATCATTTTAACACGAGTAAATGTGTACCCCTTACAATAAAAGACGCATTCGGTGATGACATTAATGTAATCATACACCGCAAATTGCAGCGTCAGCAAAATTGCAAGTTTCAATATGACCTTGTCAGCGTAATATAAGAAATTTTTTCAAAGACATATTTTAGCGATAGACATCATCATCAATGTAATATGATACAACACCTGCAAAAATGCAATTTCATTAAAGTATATCTGCTTTATTAGCGTTATTTAAGAAATTTTTCAAGGACATGATACGACATGTCACAACATGTTCGAGCGGTGATCATCAATGTAATGTCACATGACCAAGTAAATGATATAAAAATAACAAGATTTAGGTGCACTGCGCTATTAGTCAGTCTAACAGCACAAGTGACAACATGGAGCGTGATTTGATTG
>NW_017299930.1:17076-17883 GCF_001594075.2 Trachymyrmex cornetzi | reverse complement strand
TTATCGATTGGTAATAGACAATCAGTGATCGCATGTATCGCGCGGCTCGAAAGCTTGAAGAGTTCGGTGCGCGGACGATTCGTGTACGTAGGTGCAGGACAAGGACTTCGATGGCGCGAGATCGAAACGGCGTTCGAAAGCCGTATTCTAACGGCCGCGGTAATAAACTCCAATCACATCGAGCCTCGGCGATTTCTCGAAGACGCGAGTGAAATTGTGCTTGAGCGTGTACAGAGTATCATGCAGAGATACGACGCTATAAAAATAAACACTATTTTCAATGGTGAGTTCGTGGCTGGTGATAAACGCGCGAACAAGAGTATCGCCACCCGCAACTATGAACTATACCGATACTCTGATTTGCGCGAGTAGTACGTGACGCGCGTCGTCGAGCCTATCCTAACATCACTCGAAGAATTTCAAGAACGCGATAGCGGATGGGCACTGTCGCGTATACTAAATTTGGCGGTGAACGCGACTAAGCACAATCCTCTGCGCGGGATGTCACATCAAACTCCCGCGAGAAATTATGCTAAAGAGAGCGGTGATCAACGTGCAATCTACGGACAATGCGTGTTTTGCGTGGTCGGTGGTCGCCGCTCTGCATCCAACTCAAAAAAATGTGGAGCGAGAGACATCATATCCACACTATTCATCGGTACTGAATCTCCAAGATATTCAGTTTCCGATGATATTGAGCCAAATTAGGAAATTTGAAGCACTAAACAACATTTCCATCAATGTCTACGCCATCGAGAAGGGGATTGTGCCGATACGACTCACCGACCGAAAGAGGAGCAAGCACGT
>NW_017299930.1:15278-16641 GCF_001594075.2 Trachymyrmex cornetzi | reverse complement strand
CGAGCGCAAAACTGGAGACCCATAGCGAGGATTGTGAAAAAATTAACGATTGTGCGATAAGGCTGCCGAGCAAGGACGATAAATGGCTGAGCTTCCGCAACTATTGCTGGAAAGAACGCGTCCCGTTCGTAGTCTACGCCGATCTTGAGTGTGCGTTGGAGAAAACGGATAGCGGTTCACAATCCTCTACGCACTCATATCAACATCACAACGTCTTCAATATTGGGTATTACGTGCAATGCTCCTACGACAGCTCACTGGCGGGATATCGTTTCCGCCGCGACAAAGACTGTATAGCATGGTTCGCGGAAGAACTTAGACAGTGCATAGTGTACAGACGACAATTTCAGCCAATGTTCCCATGGCAGATTTCACGCGCGACGATTGGGAAAAATTTAACAGCGCCTCGCACTGTCACGTGTGCGAGAAACCGTTTAAATCTGACGATACGCGGGTACGCGATCACTGCCATCTAACTGGGCGATACAGAGGCCCCGCGCACTCAAATTGCAATCTAAATTATAAAGATTCGCGTTGCATACCTTTATGTACATAGTCTTTCATAACTTATCAGGCTATGACGCTCATTTTATTATTAAGGAAATTGCAACCGCGTATGAAGGACGAATAGATCTTCTTCCAATAACTAAAGAAAAATATATATCTTTTACTAAACATGTTGATAGTACAAAAATTGATCAAAAAAATTGTGTGCAATTACGTTTCATAGATTCATATAGATTTCTCGCTTCAAGTTTGGACAAATTGTCATCTTTTCTTAGCAAGGATAAGTTGCGGGTACTGCGACGCGAATTTTCCAATTTATCCGAAGAAAATTTTAATCTTTTGACTCGAAAGAGCGTTTTTTCGTACGAGTACATTGACTGTAGCGAAAAATTGAACGAATTACGCTTGCCATCTCGCGAGTCATTTTACAGCTCATTGACTGACAGTACGGTATCTGAGAGTGATTACGCGCACGCCGTCAAGGTGTGGCAGCGGTTCTCCATCCAAACGCTCGGTGAATATAGCGACCTGTATCTAAAAACAGATGTATTGCTGTTGGCCGACGTCTTTGAAAATTTCCGCGACAGTTGCATCGCGAGTTACGGGCTAGACCCCGCGTATTATTACACCTTACCTGGCTTCACATGGGATGCCATGTTAAAACATACTGGTATAAAATTTGAACTGTTGACAGACTTCGACATGGTCATGTTTGTCGAGCGCGGTATACGCGGTGGTCTGAGCCAGTGTACAAACAGGTACGCGCGAGCCAACAACAAATACATGCCGTCGTCCAATCCATCGAAACCGTCATCGTACTTGATGTACTATGACGTCAACAACCCGTATGGCTGGG
>NW_017299930.1:13890-14566 GCF_001594075.2 Trachymyrmex cornetzi | reverse complement strand
CCTTATGAAAGATGAGAACAACGGCGCCATTATGACCGAATTCGTAGGGCTTAGAGCGAAAATGTACGCTTTACGTGTACAAGGAAAGAAAGATGCGAAAAAGGCAAAGGGTGTCAAGAGCAGCGTTGTGGCAAAATCCATAACGTATGAGGATTACACATGCTGCTTGAATGATGCAATCGAAATGACGCGCAGACAGTCTTGCATAAGATCCAAACTGCACGAAGTGTACACGATATCGGAAACAAAAATCCGCACGATGATAAGCGGTATATCGTATCAGATTTCACCGACACGCTGCCATGGGGGCATTACCGATGTAAATAAAACACATTTGTATTATATAATATGTTTAATACTTATAAATGTATAATATAATATGTATAATATGTATATATTGTGTGTAATATGTATAATATGAATAAGATTTATACTATGTGTACTATGTATTATATAACATGTGTAATATGTGTAATATGTAGATATAATATGTGTAATACATATTTATAATGAAGAGTACACAATATTTTTCAATATATATTTTTATATTGAAAAATTATATGTTTTATATTTATATATATATCTATATTTTTTTAATAAATATATAATTTACAACACATTGTCTTTATGAATCCACGAATTGTATGAATTGTCAAATCCCAACCATTTCACGTAA
>NW_017299930.1:11999-12243 GCF_001594075.2 Trachymyrmex cornetzi | reverse complement strand
CGTTGGGAAATTTCATGAAAATTAACTCGTACAGACCCGCTGTTCCATCATATCTTTTCCCATCTATAATTATATCGTCATTTTTGTGCAAGGTGATACGTTTGTCACTGAGCATAGTTCCCTCGTCGTTGAAATAAACTCCGTACACAACGTCTATGTTGACGGCTTTCTTACCGCTCAGGACCGCTTTCATATATTTCTGTCCCAACGGACCATAGTTTGTTTGCAACTTTTCCTGACCCTC
>NW_017299930.1:11609-11929 GCF_001594075.2 Trachymyrmex cornetzi | reverse complement strand
AGGGAACATGGTCGTGCGATAACTCATGCGGCTGTATTATTTCAGACATTTCATTCAAAGCGGATGATACGGTTTTCGATCGATTCAACATTGATTTTACAGGAGTGGAAGCCTGAATAGGATTGTCGTACAAAGAACTCGGTCGTTTCCTTTTGAGTTTTGGTTCCTCGTCTTCTCTCGAAAAGATTGTTTCGGTCATGATTGGATCCTTGGAGGAATCAGCGGTGTTTTCGACAATCTGTTTCAGCGGGTCGAGAATAGGTTTGAAGTGTCTCTCCAATGCGATGTCCTCATCCATTTTACCAGTCTTCAAAGCGCGG
>NW_017299930.1:10050-11579 GCF_001594075.2 Trachymyrmex cornetzi | reverse complement strand
GCTACCTTCTCACGATCTTTGCTGTTGTCCATGTCAACGTATCGATGTCAACTGATCGCATCACGGCATTGCAAAGTCATTAAATCCTTTTCTGTATCGCCCATCGGTAAGCGCACTGTCCTTGTCAATTACTAGAAATCCATACTTTTGCTGCCAACATTTACGACATAAATCGCAGAAATTCTCGTACGGCATGTCGGTATTCACGTGATCGTTGTACACGCGTTTCAGATTGGTACCATCCTGTTTGAACAGGATCAATAGATTTGCATTGTCGCGGATAAGGTGCTTGGGTATCTTTGCGTACGTCTGGCAGAGATAGAAGCAATCGACGTCCGCGTGCCGTCCCATTGCAAAGTACTCTCTTATCGCGTCATGCTTGTCGCATGCCACGTCATCAAAGATAAAGATGGAATTCGGAAGCGCCTCGCTCGGTGGAATGACGTCGCTGTTATTGGAGAACGTAAAATAGCCAATTTCTTCGATAGAAGCTAGCAGATTCGCCAGGTTTCGATATTTCGGTTGCTGTAGCGATTTCGAGTACACGTACACGTTCTCGAATCTTACGTCGTGCGGACTTTCCAATAGGCTTATCAATACGTTCGTCTTGCCACAATTTGACGGTCCGCAGACGATCGCGCGTATAGAGGCCGGTAGCATGTTGCCATGCTTGCGCGTCTCTTTATCGGTTTGTACTTTGCCGTCGAGATTCGTCACTTTAATCATCCGCGATTGGCGCACGAACCGCATATTTCCTCCTTCCACAAAATACTGAAAACGATATCGCGAGCGGACCTATTTATAGAGCTGCGTAGAGCGAAATCGCTCAGTAATCAAAATGTTTCTCGTCGTGTCAGACGATCTGCATAGTTTAACTTCAAAAGAGCTGGAATACATACCGAAAATTGTACTGCTGCGACAGTTTGAATATTGTATAGATTTGTTGTGGGACAGATTACCCGAGCATATACGAGCAGATTCAGAGGTACAGCGATACCGTCGATGCCTGAAGCATTACAATTTGCCGACTCATCAAACGCATATCGACGGCCCGGCGCCTTTGATAAAGAATTGTAGCGAATGCCGTCGAGAGGCTTACTAAATCGTGCGATAAACGGCTTCCCTTCGAACTACATATTCCCAGATATCAGTTTTGCGGTTCGGGGACGCGATTGGAGAAGCGATTGGCCAGAGGCGATCGAGGTATTAATCCATTGGATGCTGCGTGTCGCGAGCACGACATAGCGTATTCGCACAGCAACGATCTCATCGAACGACACGCGGCTGATAATATACTCGCTGAGAAGGCGCGGAAACGCATTACCGCGAGTGATTCGACTCTCAGAGAGAGAGCCGCAGCCACAGCCGTTTGGGCAGCTATGAAGGCCAAAACGAAGATTGGTATGGGCTTGAAAACAAAGAAGAGGAGCAAGAGGATTCTTCCGATAGCGAAACGCGGCGGCGTCTTACCCTGCGTTCTACCGTTGCTCGGCGTTCTCGGGTCATTGGTCGGCGGGGCGGCGGGAGTC
>NW_017299930.1:9518-9756 GCF_001594075.2 Trachymyrmex cornetzi | reverse complement strand
GCCGTGGGACCCGGTACGCATTGGGTGGCATATGCGAAAAGGGGGAATCGCGTCGTATACTTTGACAGTTTCCGTAATCTTCGACCGCCGAAGGAACTCGAGCGATATCTGGCAAACAGTGTAATCGAGTACAATCGCACGCCTCATCAGCGTTACAATCAGGACAACTGCGAGCAGCTTTGTCTACAGTTTCTACGATCGGTTGATTAGTAATTTAAGGACGGGCATTGCGCTGTTT
>NW_017299930.1:9120-9372 GCF_001594075.2 Trachymyrmex cornetzi | reverse complement strand
AATGTAAATTCGACAAACAACAAGTTTTACTATGACAACAAGGAAATTGTCATTCCCGATGGATCGTACGAACTGCGCGATATCGAGCGGTATCTGAAGCGTGAAATTTTACGTTCTCACGATGCAAAGGGTAAGGAGGATAAAGAGTTCCCGCTGGTGATTCGCGCCAACAACAATACGATGATAAGTGAGATCAAATGCGCATATCGGATAAATTTTACAAAACCTCCCAACATTGGCTCGTTGTTGGGA
>NW_017299930.1:7622-8686 GCF_001594075.2 Trachymyrmex cornetzi | reverse complement strand
ATCGTACGAAATGGTTGATATCTTGAATATTACCGGTGAGCCGATCTTTGACGATCGCATCGTCAAGATTGAGACTCACACGTACAATCCGTACGCCAACACTACATTTGGACATAGCGACGGATACCTATACAGCAGCAGGATTTGTACACGTTGCCATGCAATAGTTTTCTTTACGTCGAAGGAAGATTGACGGTGAAGAAGAAAAACGATCAGATGTCGTCGACGCTTGGAAATAATTGCGTGGCGTTCATGTTTGATGAAATTCGGTATGAACTCAACGGTGTGGAGATTGACCGTAACAGAAACGTTGGAATTACCAGTACCATCAAGAACTATGTATCGATGACGTATGACAAAGCTTTGATTGCGCTGAACGCTGGATGGAACTCTAGATCCGACACGGAGGAAGGATACTTTAATTTTTGCATGCCGCTCAACATGCTGTTGGGCTTTTGCGAAGATTACAATCGCGTAGTTGTCAACGCTCGCCACGAATTGATTTTGATACGAGCGCGCAACGATTACAATTGCTTGGTGGGAAATCCTGCGACGGAGCCTGAAGTTGAATTATTCAAAGTGCAGTGGCGGATGCCTCACGTTTCGTTAAATGAGATCAATAAATTATCAATGCTGCGAGCGTTGGAAAGCGGTCGTTATCTGAGTATAAGTTTACGCTCGTGGGATCTGTACGAGTATCCTTTGTTGCAGAATACGACCAAGCATTCATGGGCTGTCAAAACGGCGACTCAGCTTGAAAAGCCGCGATACGTTATCTTTGCTCTACAGACCGGCCGAAAGAATGTCATGTCACAACATGTCAGCGTATTCGACGATTGTAATTTGAGTAATGTGAAAGTATATCTAAATTCAGATTTTTATCCGTATGGTGGTTTAAATCTGGATTTTGGTAAAAAGAGGTACGCTGTCCTGTTTTACATGTATGCGCGTTTTCATAAAGCATTTTGGAATCGATTTTATTATGGAATCGATAGCTTCGAGACGCTGCTCAACGTGCTATCGTTTAT
This sequence comes from Trachymyrmex cornetzi, assembly GCF_001594075.2. Taxonomy (NCBI): domain Eukaryota; kingdom Metazoa; phylum Arthropoda; class Insecta; order Hymenoptera; family Formicidae; genus Trachymyrmex; species Trachymyrmex cornetzi. The sequence continues at coordinate 7,658 of NW_017299930.1, read as the reverse complement.
CGAGAAAGGACCTTTTGCAGTCATTGATTGCTCGCG
>NW_017299930.1:6449-6790 GCF_001594075.2 Trachymyrmex cornetzi | reverse complement strand
ATTTTTAAATAAAATCTATATTATCTTACATTAATATGTTTATTTCTATTACCCTTATACCTGTAGACATTTAAATAAATATAACAGATAGATGTTGAATTGATAGCGGTTCGATATCAGTCTGATAACTGTTAAATATCACTCTGGTAGTTGTTTATAGTAGACCGATAGCTGTTTGAAAGCTGTTTATAGCTGTTAAATATCAGTCCGATAGCTGTTTACAGCGTACCGATGGCTGTTTATAGTTGCTTTGTTAGCAGTTCGACAGTCGTTCGATAGCCGTTCGATAGTGGTTTGATAGAGGTTTGATAGCTGTTTATAGCTGTTAAATATCAGTCTAA
>NW_017299930.1:4397-5317 GCF_001594075.2 Trachymyrmex cornetzi | reverse complement strand
ATGGCAAAAATTAGCTCTATAATTGTGAAACATAAATGAAGTCATGCTGATGATTATTATGCAATTACTGATGACAATGCTAATGTAGCTGCAGCTGATTGAACATATGGTAGAGCATAGAGCATAAAGCAATGGGAATTCAACAATATATACTTATTCTTTGAATATTACTGTAGACACTGTGTTAGAAAGTTAATAAATAAATATACGTTAAACTTATATTACGATTCACATATTTGATATTCGGTAATGTAGCTGCAGCTGATGATAGAACATAGAACAGAGAGCATAAAGCAATGGGAATTCAACAATATATACTTATTCTTTGAATATTACTGTAGACACTGTGTTAGAACGTTAATAAATAAATATACGTTAAACTTATGTTACGATTCACATATTTGATATTCTTCTCTCTACCACTCCTTCTTTCAATCAGTTCATATATTCAACATTTTTCTATGATTTCATACATAAATTGAAGATACGAAATTCATATGTAAATAAAAGATTAAAAATATATATAAATTACATAATCGATTTAAATATATACAAATTGAAGATACGAAATTCATATGTAACTAAAAGATTAAAAATATATATAAATTACATAATCGATTTAAATATATACAAATGCCTACAAATACATTTTCTTCTGTGTCGCTCCTTCCTTTAATCAATCCATATTTTCAATATTTTTCTATGATTTCATATATGTAAATTAAAGATACGAAATTCATATATAAATAAAAGATTTAAAAAATTATAAATTATACAATCAATTTCAATGTATACCACTTAACAATCCATAATGTAGGTACTTATTCTTTGGATATTGTAGTAAACACTATGTTAGAAAAGAAGAAAAAAAGTTAATAAATAAAAATAAATAAATAAAAATAAATAAATAAAAATAAATA
>NW_017299930.1:3905-4149 GCF_001594075.2 Trachymyrmex cornetzi | reverse complement strand
TCAGGTTATCTTCTTCTCAACAACTAATTAAGAAAAGGATAACATGGCTTTAGCGTTCACCGTATCTGAATTCACGTTATTGCAAAAACTCCCTATTGTCTCCTCTCCCCGCGACGTTATCCTAGCACACACCCCTGAAGTAATCCCTCACCCCGTGACATTACCTCCTATGATGTCACCCTCCTCCACCCCTGTGACACTATTCCCTCCCACCCCTGTGACGTCACCCCCTCACCCTGTGACG
>NW_017299930.1:2285-3762 GCF_001594075.2 Trachymyrmex cornetzi | reverse complement strand
TCATCCCCCTCCCCCCTGTGACGTCCCCCCCTCGCCCCGGGTCCCCCCCGTCCCTCCCCCCCCCCCGTTGCCCCCGAGTTAGAATCCCCATAGCCTTCCTACTGTGGTGCCTCAAGGATTTTTGTTGCTACCAACATTACCCTCTTTTTTATGAAAATTGTCGTGTAATCTTGATATGTGTATGTAGACGATTCAGGATATCCACCTATCCAATGCACACTCAAGATTGGCGTAACTATGAACGGGACGCGCTCTTTCCGATAGTGGTTGCAGAAGCTCAGCCATTTGTCGTCCTCGCTCGGTAGTCTGATTGCGCAATCATTTAGTTTTCCACAATCCTCACTGTGGGTCTCCAATTTTGCGCTTGTGCTAAAATAGTGGAGGCATCTGGAAACAAGTATTATTGTTACTATTATCATCATCATCATTATTATTATTATTATTACTATTACGTACCTATCGCAGAAATATTTCCTGTTCTTGTTTCTGGTAATCTGGTAATCACAAGGCGGGATAGATCTTTAATGAGCGCAAAGTGTCCCGCGTTGTCATTCTCCACGTACAGCAGGTTTACGTGCTTGCTCCTTTTTTGGTCGGTGAGTCGTATCGGCACAATCCCCTTCTCGATGGCGTAAACGTTGATGGAAATGTCGTTTAGAGCTTCAAATTTCCCAATTTGACTTAAAGTCATTCGATGCTCGCGAGATTGAGTACCGATGAGTAATGCTGATACGAAGATTCCCGTTCCACATTTTTTTGAGCTGGGTGTAGAACGGCCACCACCGACCACGAGAAACACGCATTGTCTGTGGATTGCACGTTGATAACCGCTCTCTTTAGCATAATTTCTCGCGGAAGTTTAATGTAACATCCCGCGCGCAAAGGATTTAGTTTATTCGCGTGCACCGCCAAATCTGGAGACAATGGTAGTGTCTCGGCGCTAAGCTGCGCAAAGCAACACTGCCGTACCACCTTTACGTGAACCGACGAGTGTGGCAGATTGAGATTATCGGATCTCAATAACGGCTGAACCGATCGCGTTCTATGTATGCTCAATCGATAGCCACCACACGGATTGTGTGATAAAAGTGCTTTTATTTTTTTTCTACGTGCCCTACGAGTGGAGATATCGCGACGCAAAGTTCCGAACTGCTACTTTTTCAGTCCATTTTTCAGATTCGTCGTCCTTATTGTCATTGTCATTGACGTCGTCGACCAGGAGAAAATGTCCTTCTCGTTTTTTCGACACTAGAGGGCTTTTGACTTAACCTAGCGATGGCAGCATTGCACATTCGAATGTGATCAACCACACATGACGGCGGTGATAATCAGCGATGGCAACATTGTCACATATGCGATGTGACGTGCACACAATAAAATATTAATTATAATTAAAATGAAATATCGAGATTGTCGTTGAAGATCTAGGTATTTACCGCGTCGAGGAAGAGGGTGTATAGATATTCAGGAATTAAGC
>NW_017299930.1:0-2109 GCF_001594075.2 Trachymyrmex cornetzi | reverse complement strand
TCGCCGTCGAGGAAGTTGGTGTCTAGGTGTTTGCCATCGAGGAAATGAGTGTCTAGGTGATCGCCGTCGAGGAAGTGGGTGTCTAGGTGTTCGCTATTTAGGAAATGGGTATCTAGGTATTCGCCGTCGAGGAAATGGGTGTCTAGGTGTTCGCCGTCAAGGAAGTGAGCGTCTAGGTGTTCGCTGTCGAAGAAGAGAGTGTCTAGGTATTGTCTACATGTTTGCCGTCGAGGAAGTTGGTGTCTAGGTGTTCGCCATCGAGGAAATGAGTGTCTAGGTGTTCGCCGTCGAGGAAGTGGGTGTCTAGGAAATCGTCGTCGAGGAAGTGGGTGTATAGGTGTTCGCCGTCGAGGAAATGGATGTCTAGGTGTTCGCCGTCGAGAAAGCGGGCGTCTAGGTGTTCGCCGTCGAAGAAGTGAGTGTCTATTAGGAAAATGGGTGTTTAGGTATTCGCCGTCGAGGAAATGGATGTCTAGATGTTCGCCATCGAGGAAGTGGACGTCTAGGTGTTCGCCGTCGAAGAAGTGAGTGTCTAGGTGTTGTCTACATGTTCGCCGTCGAGGAAGTTGGTGTCTAGGTGTTTGCCATCGAGGAAATGAGTGTCTAGGTGTTCGCCGTCGAGGAAGCGGGCGTCTAGGTGTTCGCCGTCGAGGAAGCGGGCGTCTAGGTGTTCGCCGTCGAGGAAGTGGGCGTCTAGGTGTTCGCCGTCGAAGAAGTGAGTGTCTGGGTGCTCGCTCTCGAAGAAATAAGTGTCTAGGTGTTGTCTACCTGGTCGCCATCGAGGAAATGAGTGTCTAGGTGTTCGTCGTCGAGGAAGTGTGTGTCTAGGTGTTCGCCGTCAAGAAAATGGGTGTCTAGGTGTTCGCTGTTGAGGAAGTGGGTGTCTAAGTATTCGCCGTCGAGGAAGTGGGTGTCAAGGGGTTCGCCTTCAAGAAAGTAGGTGTCTAGGTGGTTGTCTTCGAGGAAATGGGTGTCTAGATGCTCGCCTCTCATTCTGACAGGTTTGACTCTAGATAGCAAGAGGTAAATGTGGCATTTAGTATTAACCGTTAAACTATTCAGGTTAGAATCTGTCACATCGATGGAACAGAGGAACACGTATGAACACGTGAGGCTAGAATAAATGTTCTCTGCTATTCAATTAATATTATCTTATAAAATTTGTAATAACTTTTATTGCAATATTCTTTCGTACGCAGGTTTAAGTAAGTGTCTGCAATGCAGTAGAAAGCGTGTATATGTATACTTGAATTTAAAAGATAATGATTTATTTTTATGGTAGTTGTTTTTTCATTTATAAAAACATAAAATATAAAAATGAGTAAAGGACTCTTATAATTCAAACATAAAACAATATGTAAAGAACAATTAATTAGAATTATACAATATAAAAATGAGTAAAAGACTTATAATCCAAACATAAAACAATAAGTAAAGAACAATTAATGCCTGTTCCGACATTGCATGATATTCGCGCAGGATAGATGGAGATTATGGATCGATGGCGCCATCCATCGATTCCTTGCGGGAGTCTTTAGTCACAGACGCCGCGCCGTCTCACGAACATTATTACCGCAATTTCAGCGTGTTTTCGCGTGATTGGGTAATATTCAAACCGATGTCGGGGTCGCCTGCCGATTCGTCGCGTCACTCGCGCTCCCTGAGGCTGCCGTTTCAGGTAGCGCGACCATCCTCAGGATCTCGCTAGCGCTCGTCGTGACGAGCCGTGTCTTCCGTCACGAAAAGCAGTACAGTTAACGGGCTATCGCGACTGCGAATCAACAGAACCCCGCGATTCGACTCTACAGATCGGCCAGGTGTATCGTTTTGATTTATTCGCGAATCCGTCGCTACGTCCGTCGAACGCAACCACGTTCTAGCCTCGTATGTGCGCTACCGCGACAATCTTATGTACCGCTCATCACGGCGACTTCCGTGTATGAGTTGCGCGAAGGTCACATGGAGCAGAGTTGCCGCTCTTTGGGAAGAAGCGTGAGAGTGATAATAAAATTCTGGATCCAACTAGTAAATTGTAGTGCGCCGTTTCTTTATCACCAGTTAACCGATTTCCATCCCGCCTCGTGAGATCGCAATCGCGATCGATTCAGC
>NW_017299929.1:154605-158813 GCF_001594075.2 Trachymyrmex cornetzi | reverse complement strand
GATAAGCGATAATTTTTATTGCTGAGGATGGCTAAAATAGTAAGCCGAAACGTACATAAGTTAATGATTTAGATTAATAGATATTATTTAATTTTGCGCAATATAAGATCCAGCGTTGACTCCAAAGGCCTTGTTAATTATTGCTATTATTATTGTATTGACTTAAGGAGTCTATAAAATTTGTAATTTTTACTCAAATTTATTTAAATTCTGAAGTATTATGTTTAAGTAGATCATCAAGTACACAGTCGGTAAATCTGGAAAACGAAGTATGAAGTAAAATATCAGAAGAAATAGTTACTGCTTGCGAAAGAGGAGAAAAACTGTGCTATTCATATAGAAGAGTAGTTATTCGAAAAATCGTTGAATATATGACTGATACTCTCAAAGATACGTCAAGAGGTCAAGCACATAACATTGCAAAAATTCTCTGGAATACTTATCCAAAAACTTTTGCTGATACAATTAGTAATGAATCGTGGGGAAATGGCTTCGAAACTGTAAAGTTTGAAATTTATAATGCCTGTCTTTATAAAATAAGTTCAAAAAAACGTAAAACGAAAACGTTTTCGAAAGCTACGAATAATGATAGTGACGATGCAGAGCAAGAAGAACGCGAGAAACAAGATGCACTATCACGATATCAAGACGAGTACGGCTGTGTTGAATATGCACCTCCCTTACCGTTAGATGAAAAATCGGATAATCAAAAAAATAAGTGACTTCGTTTATTAGAACTTTTTACGCTTCACGAAAAAAGTGCACAAGTTTTAAAAATAATGGACGGAACGTATCCAACCATTCGTGCTGTATTGAATTAAAAAAAAAAGAGATTTAGAGAAAATAGCCAATGACTGGCCTTTCTTACAAGAAATTGATTGTTTCTTTCAACACTCTTCTCGATTATTGGGGAAAAATGTTCTCCAAGTATGGACAAATTCGCTTAATAAGGTCAAACATAAGGCAATATATAAAATTTTCAAAGAAAAAAAAGAAAGAAGAAATAAATGATATTATAAATGATTGTGAAGCAGCTATTAAAATAACGAAAGATAAAATACCAAAACTATTAGTGGTTTTTCGATTATTAATCCTTTATTTCAATGAAAACGAGAATTTTCTTTTTAAAATAATTGGAGTAAGTTATCATTAGTTATAAAAAAGTAGCTCAATATAAAATATTGAAATGTTGAAGAAAAAGTAATGAAATAAAATGAATATACCATACACTGAGAAAAAAATGCTGTTGATTCAATTAAAGTCTATATTACGGGCTGTCACTAGCATAAGTGATTAATTTATGTATATTTTTATTGATATAAAGACATAAATTATTATTTCAATAATCAAGGCCTTTATGTCAAAATATATATGAATTAATTATAATTATGTTAGTGACAGTCCGTAATATAGATTTTAATTGAATCAACACTATTTTTTTCTCAGTGTAGATACTTTAAAAGTATAAAATAGAAAAAGATATTAAATTTTTTTTAATTAACAAATTATAGTGAGCCACTTATAGCTTAATTTATAATTATGCTTTATTGTTAATTATACAAAACCATTAAAATGTATTTTTATATCTTAGAGTGATATCGATAATGCTGGTGTAACAGATGCTGCTAACACTCAATATCCCGTTCTCATCATTAGAAGTATATTTTTATTGAAAGCTTTTAAACAATAATTTATTTAATTGCTTTATTTTATATCTTCAATAACAATTAAAAATTGTACTTTGCAGAAAAATCGCTATATAACCAGAATGCAAAATGCATTGTCGTCATTCACCAAAAAATTTCAGTTACTTCCACGAACTCTCTTGAAGGAATCTTAATAACTTTTCTCACATACTATGTCTATGGATTTTGCTATGCACATGAAATTGAAAAATTTCTAGAGTTTATACAAAGGTTATACCAACTATAATTTTTATATATGTAAATAACAAAACAAATAAAATAATTTTTTAATTATTTAATTTAAATGTTTATTGCTTTTTTTCAGAATTTTTTTACAAATAAATCCAACTGCAGGAGCAAAACGAGCGCCAAAAGTTAAACGTCGACACAAATCATTTGATGCGGCAGTATTTAAGTTAGCCAAGGAACTTTCGGTTTTCTCCGATGAATTTAAGCTTGACCGATAACAATTACTCAAAATATTATATATCAGAAGATTTGCGGGTTGTTGCCGTGTTATTTTTCATTTTTAATGTCAACGTTTCGTGAACCATGCCCTTCATCAGGGCGAAGGGTGCACTGATGTTGTATCTCGCCTCAAATGCGTTACTTAAAATATTATTATAGAATATATATTCAATGTATGTATATCTTTATTTTTTTTTACATATATATTCTATGTACGTATTTATTTTTTATACAAATATATATGAATTCATTGAGGTACAATTAAATGTGTTGTTCAATTTAATTATTTGTATTTTAACATTATTTAATGTAACATTAATTTAATGTAAATGTGTATGAAATTTAATGAATATTTAAATTTAAGTAACATGTATTAAATTTTTATTATTACATTAAATTATTCATATATTAATGTGCATAAAATTTAAAGCATTTGAACATTATATTTAAATAACATACTAATTATATTTAAATAACGTACTAAATTTTTGGTTACTATATTAAATTTTATGTGCAAGTAACGGAAGAAATTTCAAGCAAGTATATTAAATTTAAAGCATGTGAACATTATATTTAAATCACATGTACTAAATTTTTGGTTACTACATTAAATTTTATGTACCTACAAGTAACGTAAGAAATTTCATGCAGGTACATTAAATTTAAGCTACTTGTAACATTATTTTCATTAACAACATTAAACAATTTTAATGTACCTGGTTGAAATTTGCTTCCGTTACATTTACATGAAATTTAATGTGAATTTTTTTAACAGTGTGGCCTATATTAATTAGAGGACCTCGAGCCCTCATCAACCGACACCACGTCCAACCTGAGATTCCGCCACGCCCTAAGCGGCACGTCGTACCTTGACTGGTAACCGGCTGACCCGTAAATTCTATAAACTGTGCCCAGAGCGGCACCTTTGCACCCTGAGCGGTACAACAATACCAATTTTTTCCTGACTCGTACATATTTCGAAATATATTTGTTCAAATATGACGATGCGTTAAATAATCGAGAGACCTAATATTACACAAATCAACAATATCGCTATACACATGATGCGATGATTAGAGGAACTGTCGGTGTATTAATTGGCACAAACGGCGAATGTGTGCTTGCGGCTGGAAATGCAGTTGCAATGATATTCCCACGGGAACATTTCGGAATCCAGGAAGATCCGGGCGAGTGATAGAGAGCGAACGCGCAACGGTCGTGGAACGGACCGACCATCGACAGTGCCCGGCGATATGGAAGGATTCATGGTGCTTGGCGCACGCTATTTTGCCTCCATTAACTCTTTCGCAGCGAGCCTATAAATCATGGGCCATCTGATAAGGGTCGAGCAACGCCATTTTCACGTGTTGCGGCCGCATCCGCTATCGGCCGCAGAGCTCGTTTCCATCGCATTATTTCCACCTTCAATACTCCGCCCTCATCCCTCCATTGATTTCCCACGGTATTCCAATATTCCTAAGTACGAGCATGTTTCTTTGCGAGCAAGATACGATACACAGGCATGTAATTTCAGGCTCGCTCGAAGTATTGAACTCTACTTGCTGCAAATAGGCTCCAAATTAACGATTTGAATCGTTATGTATGGATCTTTTATATGGGCAAATAAATGAAGAAAAGAGTAGCCGTAGTATATGTGAACTATGATGTTTTGTTTTCTTTTCAACTTGTAGCGTTGTTCTTTATACATATATTTAACTTTATATTCCCCCTCCCCCTATTTAAATATATAACGTAAAGTAAATCTAATTATATACGAAAGTGGCTTGTAAAAAGTTCCGGTAATTTTATCAACACAATTTGCAACTAAATTAATGGATTTATACTATGAAGCACAAACTGCTCAATTACGCTACTGAAAGATCGACTTTGATAATTGGAAATAGTTGAAAATTTTATAAAGATTGGAAGAATACGAAAAGTGACGACAAATTGAGATTTTTCTAAGATATACTATCACTTGTTGCTATATCATACAGACTGAATAAAGACCCATTCATTCTTTAAACTGTTCCTCGATAACTTATCGAAGCAACG
>NW_017299929.1:145556-153794 GCF_001594075.2 Trachymyrmex cornetzi | reverse complement strand
AATTGTTGTGGAACGAGTTGCACTAAAATAATGGCGGGTAACAAAGTTTACAATCTAACCTTGATTTAACAAAAATAGGTGCTGCTACGTTTGCACTTGCGAATGGCCACTCAATTTTTCGTCAATGACTTATGTCTGTTAACGGTATGCAACCGTGCATGGTTCAGCTTTTCGTCAATAGATACAGCTATTGCGGTCAATGTTACAATTGATCCTCTGTTTCAACCGACACCACTCTCCCTATACACTGTTAGAAATGTTCTTAAATTTCATTAACTTTTAATGTACATTGGTGAATGAAGTTTAATTTCTCTGTAACTGAAAAGACTATTAATGCACATGTTAATGAGATTTAAGTTTACAGTAACTGAAAAATTAAGTGTAATGAAATTTAATATACTTTTCATTTACGGATATAAATGACATTTAATTAATCGTAATTGAAATAACTATTAATGTACATATTAATGAAATTTAATGTACTTTTACATTTACGAATATTAATAATATTTTAATTAAGCCTAATACTATTAACGCTTAACGTTTAATACGTTTACGTTTCTTACATGTCATTAACGTAAATTACTTTTCAGTTACAGATCTCGTACTTTTTATTAACGTGTAAATTAATTTCTATAATAATGTGTTCATTAATTTCAATACACACGTTCATCACATTTAAGCCTACTGTAATTTAGTTTTTATTTACATCATTCATTACATTTAATTTCGTGCATAACCACATGCTTCCTTTACATGTTAATTAAAATTCATTGAGAAATTTCTAACAGTGTACGTTAGAAAGTATACGTTACGTAGAGGAAGGGAAGGAGTTATAGGAAATACCATTCTGTTTTATTGAAATAACTCAGTAGATATGGAAATAACTTAACAGATATTCATGTGACATAACTTCGATATAAATTTTTTAGCTGTAGAGTGATTTATACTATAAAAGTAGAAGATCTTCGTATACAAAACAAATGTAATTTACAAAAAAATAAAGAGAGTAAAAACGTTGCGATTATGGAATGAAAAGGAGGGAGGATATGAAATATTACTAATTAGTAATATAATATTATAGCATAATTATAATGGTATTATATAGTATAACTTTACACGTCGAATACACACATTTCGTTATCAAACTTAGTTCATTTAGATCATTTAACAACCACATTCAACATCTCTAAACTAGAAATTATGAAATAATTCATATCTACTTCTTAAATTAATGGATACTTATACTTCTCATAATGGGTAAAAAGTATACATCTGTGTAAAACTATCTGTTACCTGCAAACTAAAATGCGGCTTTTATGACAACGCAGTAAACACTAATGTCCAGTGGCCGTGTTATAACATCTAAGCAGACTATGAAGAAGTAATTCTGATGGTCGCCTCTAGAATACAGCGCAAACTCTCTCTCTCTATGCAAGATGTTCCACAACTTCTCACTCATTCCATATCACTACATTTCCTCTATATTATATTTTCGTATTATAGATTCAAGAATATAGGTTTTGGAATTCCAAAACTTTGTTCGATAATGGTTATAATTACTCGTAAGATTCATCATTCTTTCAGCGCGCGCGAGTATTATATTATTTTTAAAAGAGAGATTTTTACATCGAAAAGCTTTTCTCTCAAGTTATATTTCGCCACGTGTTGTACAGCCGTTGCGTCAGTATTTTTTATAACACATCGTTTGTATACCGCCAAATTAAACTGCGCGATAGAAAAATGAAAAATGAATTCTGCGTTGAAAATCGTGTTAGAAATTAATTAATCAAAGATCACATTATGAATTGAAAAATGACAAGCCACACCTCGCCGCTATTGTTGATACTATTGAACCATAGGATGGTATAGACAGGCCGTTGATACATGTATGTATATATATATAAAATATATATAATATATATAATACATATACATATATATATATACTTTATAAAAATAAAGCATATATGTATATTCTTTCAACATTTCTACAACAAACTTTTGGAAAATTTTCAGTGCGTTATGCAACATTGCAGACCAAAGATACCCTACATTAAAATTTATCAATGTTATTATATGATAAGAGCACAAAGAAACTCATATGTATCTATCGATATTTTTTTCTTTCTACCTCGTACATAACGTATTATAAACATGCACGCGCGCGAGATGGAATCTCGGAATAATAAAAGTTTACAATTCCAACAGTTCATTAATTTTGCTACTTTTGCCCCACGTTATAGAATTATTGAAAATAGTTTACAAATGAGAACGATTTATTAATTATTAATCGATTACGTTTCGTTTCATCTTTAATTAATATATTTTTCTTTATTTAAATTTATTGAAATCGATTATCTCATGATTTCAGAGAATGGTATTACTTAACTCTCCGAGGTAATGACCGCGTTTAGTAGAAAAGTAGGTTTGCAACTGTTGTAAAATTCTTTAATGTAGTTCTTGTCCTTACCTCCTTATTGAATCTAAATGTACATAAATCAATTATATTAACGACATAGTTTTACAACAGTTGCAAAGCTGCTTTTTCTGCAGAAAGCAGCCAATGTTGAATTTTAAAGACGTATAGTCAATTTTTTAATTATGAATTCTGTTCGATAAATTTAAATCTGTAAAAAATAAGTAAAACACAATAATCTAACTTCTACAATGGTAAAAATTTATTCTAACTTCTACAATGGTAAACCTTTCATAAGTATGTACCAATTTTTTCAGATTTTTACAGTGCGGAACAACATAAAAATCTGCATTAAAGTTCAAAAAAACCAAGTTGCAGACGGTGAAAATTTTACATTGCCGATGGCTGAGAGTTATCATTAATTTTTCAACAAGATACAGGTAGTAATACAGCTATTAGAACAAACAAAAGATCATGAAATTCTCTGGCCGAGTAAAAATGAAAACTTGAAGATATTCGTGTACTATTCACCAGACAATTACTTCATTTTCAGCGGTTGGCTCGACATGTACCGTACATAGAAATACCAAAGGGAATACGGGAGAATTCGAAGCAGGATTTAATGTTTCTTATGCGGGTTACAGAAGTTTTCCCGCCGCGCGCAGGAGTAATTCCTAACGCAGAATTAATTCCTGCAGCGCCGCGGGACACGCGCACCGTTCTACCGGAAGCATGGCGCTCGCTTCGATTCGCGCGGTTCAAGCATGGATAGGCAAGAATAGTTGCGAGAAGGGCCGCATTGTTTGCGCGGATATGCGCAAACACATACGAGCGAACGGACGATCGTAATCTCTGCAGAGAAGTTTATTTTGCACGCCGCTGACCAGACAGTTTTTCATATCTCCATTTTTCATCTTTAAAAAGGAAAATGAAAGAAAAAAACTTGCGCTTGTGCATAATTTTGACAAAAAATTCTGACGATCATGCAGTTTCCTGGCACTTCTCGAATTCGTATGTGTACTTCTATTTTTAGCTTAATACTTCATCTGTTAAAACTAAAAGTTTCTTATATACTCACTATATATATATAAAAATCAAGCGATAAAAATAAAATAATAAAAAAACCAAATATTTCATTAGTATAAGCATTGAATAATTATTGAGAAGTCAAAAAAGGACGTCGCACTAATTAAATATATGGAAAATTGGATCTCGGTAAAATGAGTTATTTTTCACATATAATATAGCTTATAATGTAAAGAATAAAAGACGTCATAAACACAAGGTAATGGATAGTTTTTGAGCTGTCATGATCAAAAGTGTTCTGTAAGCACAAGTTTTACACTTTTGATATCCATTATTAAAAAAACTATTTCTTGTTGATCCATATTTTATTTATTACATGATAAGCTACATTATATGTGAAAATTAACTCATTTCATCAATTTTCCATATTAATGTCCTTTCAGAATTCTATCCTTTATATAAAAAATATGATATCAATCTAACAATAAATAGTAAAAACGATCATTAATGACCATTCGGTATTTTTAGTATTAAGAAACGAAAGCCTGCAGTAAGTTTTACTTCAGTTAGATAATGTGTATATGTGCATATTTAATTAAAAATAAGAATATCGACGCCTATTATTTTCTTCATATATTCGGGCTGCAGTAATTCGACCTGAATGTGTTATTGCTGATAGCGCAATCAGTGGCGTAGCCGGGGGGGGGGGGGGGGTTTTTTTTTGGGGGATGCAGCCCCCTCCCCCGAAATTCTGAATAATTTCAATAATTTCATAAGAATGTGTGAAAAATTGTTGAGCCGTAAATATCAATTAGTTTTGAGAGAGGAAATTAAATCTTGTTGGGATAGTTATCATATTTAATTTAGTTAGCAAAAATATCCTTTATTATGTATTAAAAATATATTTGTTGATTTTTTTTGTATTTGGCACGTAAACAAAAATTCGATAAATTACACGGAAGAAAAATGTTGCTATTAGTACAACCGCAAAAAGTGGGAGAACGGCAGCATTTCAACTCGCCAAATCTCAGCCGAATATTTATATTTATTATTCAAATTTTTACACAATAATCTTTGACATACTCTGCGACTTGTAGAGCTATTCCAAAATTTTCGGAGCACTTTACAACAAAATGGTGGATTTTTAATAATATTTTGTGGAATTTAGTAAATTCTTTTTCGAACGTTAAAGTTGTGTCACGAATGTTTGAATTAAAATTTTTCATTAATGCTACATTGTATTAGGACCTTGAATAAGTTCTCGCTGTTTTCCAACAGATCGCGTTAACAGAACTGTGTGCATGTAGTTGAAGATGGGAACACATCGATAAGGAATTATTATAAGCAAGCTTGAAATTCAGTGTATGTCATCTCGCCGAAGTGTAAACAACTTTTTGTTTCATACCCGAGTAGAATTTTGTCGGGGCGTGTCCTACGTCCATATAGGGCCTGAACAGGCATGCCCTAAAATAGGTCTATCAACGTTGGGCCCAAATAGGCATACCCTAAAATAGGCCTGCCATCGTTGAGCCTAGAAAGGGCCTAGAAAGGAAAATTCTAGATGGAATTTCCTAAACAGGCCTTGAATGGGCACTGACGTGAGTGCCCCTAACAGGGCCTGCCATCGTTGGGCTTAGAAAGGGCCTAGAAAGGAAAATTCTGGATGGAATTTCCTAAACAGACCTTGAATGGGCACTAACGTGAGTGCCTTTAACAAGGCCTGCCATCGTTGGGCCTAGAAAGGGCTTAGGAAAGAAAACCGCTCCTCGCGGCCCGCGCGCCGTACGCTCGGTGGGCTGTGCTTTCGGCAATCATAGGCCGGGCGGACGCGCGTATTCGGCTATCTTTAAACGTTAATATCTTGTTAACTATTGCACAAACTACAAAATGGTATAAGAATTTTCGATTCAGTTCGGTCCGTTCTACCTGCTCGTGACAGGCGTTCCGATAATTTTCAAACACCCTGTATATCTGATATTTAAATATACATGATTAAATAATTGTGGTATTTTAGTGTAAAGTCAGAATTACAACGATCTTGATAAGCACACATGCTAACAAAAGATTACATTTATTATAAAGCCTAGTCGGACAATCCAACGTAGCACCTTATTGTTAAATGTAATAATAAAGAACTTAATTATATATATAGATATTCCAAAATAGGGTCTAGTGAAGTGTTCCATGAAAGGGCCTAGTGTAAGATATTTACTAGATATAGATACAACGGAGAGCGTCAGGGCTGTGTGGCTCAGTGGCAGCGTCAAAGTCTACCACTCGGAGCAGAGACCAGGCCTGGGATCGAGACGAGGAGCGCCCTGATATTTTTCTCTGTTGTTGTCAATAGTTTACACTAGTGACACATGCCAAAATAAGACGTAATTAAGCTTGCCAGGATAGGGCCTACTTTAACCAATATAGGGCCTGTCCAGTTAAGCGTGTCCAGATAGTACCTACTTAGACGTATCCAGATAGGGCCTAGTTAAACGTTAACAGGACCTAGTTAGGGGTGTCCAGACAGAGCCTAGTTAGGCGTGTCCAAACAGGGCCAATAAGTTAGGCATATCCAGATAGGACCTAGTTAGGCATATCCAAATAGGGCCTAATCAAATTTACAAATCGGGCTCTGATTTGCACGAGGGTTACATCTCTGTACAGGGCCTAATCGGACTTGCCTGAATGGGGCCCAGACAGAAATGGGGAAAAACTATCTAGAGCCTGTATATGCCCTCTTTTAAAATTCTACCCGGGTAGTGTTAAACATGTTGAGTTTCTTGCCAACAAAAGAGTATTTGCGAGGAATTTTACTGCACTACTTTATTAAAAAAAAATCTGCAGCTGAAGCATACAGAATTCTTGTTGAGACTTACGGCGACCATTCTCTGTCGGAAACAACATGTAGAGATTGGTTTAGACGCTTCAAAAATGATTTTGATGTTGAAGATAACGAACGTTCTGGCGCACCGAAAAAGTTTGAAGACAAAGAATTGGAGGCATTACTGCATGAAGACTCATGTCAGACGCTAGCTGAACTTGCAAAATCATTAGGAGTTGATCACACAACAGTTTCGAAACGTTTGAAATTATTAGGAATGATTCAAAAGCAAGGACATTGGGTGCCGTACGAGTTGAAGCCGAGAGACGTCGAACGGCGTCTTTTCACGTGTGAACAGCTGCTTCAACGGCAGAAAAAAAGGGTTTTTACATCGTATCGTGACTGGCGATGAAAAGTGGATACACTACGATAACCCTAAGCGTAGAAGATCGTGAGGTAAGCCAGCCATACATCAACATCATCGGCAAAGTCGAATATCCATGGTTCGAAGCTTCTGCTCTGCATTTGGTGGAATCAGCTGGGTGTAGTTTATTGTGAGCTACTCAAACCGAACGAAACCATTACGGGAGTTCGCTATCGACTACAATTGATGCATTTGAGCCGAGCATTGAAGAAAAAACGGTCGCTATACGAACAGAGACACGACAAAGTGATTTTACAACATGACAACGCACGGCCACATGTTGCACAACCGAAAACCTACTTGGAAATGCTTAAATGGGAAGTCCTACCCCACTCACCAGACATTGTCCCTTCCGATTATCACCTGTTCCGATCGATAGCACATGGTCTGGCTGAGCAAGCACTTTCATTCTTATGATGATGCCAAAAAATGGGTCGACTCTTGAATAGCTTCAGAAGACGTATCGTTTTTCCGACGTGGAATTCAAATGCTGCCAGAAAGATGGGAAAAAGTAGTGGCTAACGATGGACAATACTTTCAGTGACATGTTTTTTTACAACTTTTTTAAAATAAAGCATTACTTTTCACGAAAAATCAGCGAGAACTTATTCAAAGTCCCAATAGTTGAATATTTGAAGAAGTTTTCTGGAAAGTTTTAAATCTTTAAATGTAATAGTAAACAAATTATAACAATTTATATACAGCGTCAGCGAAACGTCTGACGCGACATTACAACGACATGTATATAAATTATCAAACTTTTTTGCTATTAAATTAATTTTGTTTTAAACGAAACTTTTGTTTATGCTTACCAAATGTGTCACTAATATAAAAAAGAACATTTTAAAAACTGATTTCTACAACCCCCCCAAAACATTTTTCTCACTACGCCACTGAGCACAACTATAACTATATTATGATAACGCAACAAACAGTCCATTTATGCCCGTTTCCACCAATGTAAATTAACTTTAATCTCGATTCAACTTACTCTTCATCTTTTTCTAGTTCTAAATATTAAAAAAAGACAAAGATTAATTGAACCGAGATTAAAGTTAATCTACATTGGTGGAAATGGGCATTAATGGTTCAAAGTTAAGCAGCTTTGATCGTAATTTGTATTAGGATGAGTGACAATTTGGAAACATCGAGTTTCCTGTTGATAGCGATGCACGTGCTTTTCACTGCTTTGCACCGTTTTACGTAACGGAATTACACTCGACGGATAATTGCCTAAGCTATTTATTGCGATAAATAATTAGCAACAAATAGTTAACTTCTATAATAAGCGATAAAATAACTACATAACCACAATAATAATACGCTCGATCGTATAATACTCAACAATAAATTAATAATGCAAGTAAATAAATAACAATGCTTGAGTGCAATAAATTATTTAAACAATATATAATATTTATATTTTTTGACCGTATATTTGAGAAACTCAATTAATACTAGAAGTTTAACTGCCTATTACGGTCGGAGCTGGATCTTCGTTACTTTTTAATAATTCAATCTTGAATTACTAATATATACTATATATGTACTTGC
>NW_017299929.1:142490-145514 GCF_001594075.2 Trachymyrmex cornetzi | reverse complement strand
TTTTTCCGGACTAAATAAACGCAATTAAAACTACTCTAGTAATTGTGAATTAAATTGACAAACAATTTAATAATTTGATGCTACCATCAAGCATCATATATTATAAAGATTAATATATAAAAACTGTTAATAAATTTATTGCGAAAAATATTACCTTGGCCGGGACTTGAATCCGGATCTCTTGTAAACCGTACGAGCGTCCTGAGCCATTAGACTTGCCTCGGTAGGCGAGCGTTAATCAGCTCGCAGCTATCGAAACTTCCTATGGCAGATACAGTTGGTCTACCGGTGTTACTTGTTAATGACCCTTATGGTGATGACGAAAAATTCTAATCGAAGAAAAGAACAGTGGAGTCTGGACGTAACAATACATATCATAAGATTAATGTTTATTATTTATTTAATTTGACATGGTATAAAGAAATGGGATTAAACTTTGCGCCAGTTCTTGATATCAAATCTTTTATAGGAATGATATCATTAAAGTTAGAATTATTTATATAATTTCGTATCCGAATTACACAAGGAATTTAACTTGGCGCCAGTTTTGTTGATATCAAATCTTTTATGCGTGAATGATACATATCATTATAAGAATATCCTTGAAAAAAAATTAAAACTACTATTAATTGGGTTGGATACTCAGTATTATATAGAAAGGACCAGTTTCATCAACTCGATTAAGCCGAATCGGTGATTAACAGTCAATCATAAGTATTCAATTCTACTAAATAGCAAACACAATTAGTTCCACGGTCAATTAAATAATTGGCGTTGGTGAAACCGGCTCAAATGATTCTTCACGAAAAGCACGCATGCTTAGCGCTTTTTTTACCTTGTTTTAAAAAGGTAAGTTTGTATAAATAACATATAATATATTCAGTAAGTCGGTTGCTTACATGCCTATATAATTTACCGATAATAGACTCATGTTTACCTATCAATCCTTACCGGATCCATTCCTTAAAACGTAAAATTTAACTTATTATACGAATTACGATGTCATCTATGCTCGGTTTTAGGAGTAAACTTGGTAAGATCATAACAAAGCTTTGAAATATTTTTTCTCTGTCAACGAAACAAATAATAATTAGCGACCGTCTACTAAGTTAATTATACGCTATCTCACACATATTCCTAAATGAGTGCTCTACAAAAATTAAATTATCCACCGTTTACAGTTTTTACTTTTTATTTAAAACAATTACCTGTACAACTCATTTAAATTGCTGTTCAACATAATGTCACCAAAAATACAAATGCGATTGCAATTCTTTCCTTGGCAAACGAGAAGATGCTTCAATAATCAGTCTTAAAGTATGATTCAAATTAATACAGTTGCTATACCAAACTAGTCCAGCTTTCAAAAATAAAGTTTTTAGTAGTTTAGTCAGTTGAGATAAAGTCGACGAGTCATACCAATTTTAAATAATACCTGAAAATGAATTTTGTAAAAAAGGTCTTATACATAATAATAATTACAGATAAACAAAGTACCAAATTTTGTTCCAAACATTCTTATGTATTATATCACAATTCATTCACACACACAAAGACATTTTCTCTTCCAACTAAAGTAGTGGTTATTTTTTCTCTTTCAAAATATTATACAAAACATTATCACAAAATTATAAAATTATTGATAAAGGGACGTTAAGAGTCTCCATAAGTAAGTTGCAATGACTTTAAAGTAAGCATTATTGTAAAAAAGAAGAAGAAATTCGAGTGAACTATATATTTACTAATTGTCTTTGGTTGCAATTAACAATCTTCTTGATTTCATTATTAACATTCTTCATGATTTCATTATTTACGTTTCGGCTCGAACCGAGAGCCGAAACGTAAATAACAATTATTTAAAGTAACACATATATTATTCATAACATAAATATAATTATATGATCTTTCAGCAATTTAACGAATATCGTGCCATTGATACGTATAAAATATATTCTAAGAGGATATACATTGAATTTATTTAACTTCCAGCCATTAGGGGTGTATTCGAGGAAATGCTATTAGCGGTTTTTTTTGTCATTTTATTCTTGTTTTACATCTAATAAATAATACAAATGGAATAATACAAATAGCTTTAATAATGTCATTCCGAACACTACCCTGTAGATTACTCACGATCAGTTCAAAATTGAATGTCATATACATGACGCTATATTGTTTTATTTCTTTTCATGCACTTTTTACTCATATATAGCGACGATTTTTATTACTATTGTACCTATTTGTATATATATTGTAAATACGTGTAGAAATATGTAAAAAAACGATTATATCACATTGCAATAATATATTAGATATTGATATATTCCTGATATAGAAATGATACATTCAAAGTTGCTGATATAGAGTTGTACTAGTATGTTATATTTATCGTTACAAATAATATTACATGCAATATTCCTGACATTTGTGTAATATTACATCTACATCTACATCTACATCTAAGTTACATGTTTGTTGGATTGATATATGACAGTATGTGTATATAAATATAAAAGTTTATATTTGTTTTTTCAAAACAAATGTTATTGTAATTTGTTCTAAATAAAATAATTTGACGAAAATGACATCTACTAAAGTTCTTCAGTATACTTCTATTGGATTGGATTTATCCACGCTAGATTTTATAAACGAATTTGGTCGATTTATTTTATCTGTGCCACCATTAATAATAATATTGAAAATTTCTATCCTATCAATATTTGGTAAAAAATCTTTTATAAGAATTTTTTGTACACTATATCGCACTTTTTATGAAACGTTATTTCTTGATTGTAAAAGTAAATTAGTACATTCCCAATAACACATAGGTATATAAACAACGATCTCTGAAATCTTAATAATTGAAATATAATGTATAGGTTTGGCCATAAATGCATAAAACACCCCCATAAATTAATATAAGCGTTCTATATTTAACGAAAAATAAATAAAAAAAGTTTTATTAAAAAATAATATTTATTTTAACAATTTTAATATTTTGTTAAATCTTTAGATTTTATTACT
>NW_017299929.1:141543-142290 GCF_001594075.2 Trachymyrmex cornetzi | reverse complement strand
ACAGTTAAGGATTGAGAACAGATGACATACACTTTGGATGGATCCACTGAAATGCGCGCGTTTTCTTTGTCGACCGTAGTATTAAGTTAAATTCTGAAGATGGCTCGAACCGAGAGCCGAAACGTAAATAATGAAATCATGAAGAATGTTAATAATGAAATCAAGAAGATTGTTAATTGCAACCAAAGACAATTAGTAAATATATAGTTCACTCGAATTTCTTCTTCTTTTTTACAATAATGCTTACTTTAAGCATACTTAAAGTAAGCATGCTTACTTTATGCTTACTTTAAGTCATTGCAACTTACTTATGGAGACTCTTAACGTCCCTTTATCAATAATTTTATACCTTTATTTAAGAGTCATTTCCTATTTATATTTTAATTTTAGTTTATAACGCTGACTGTAAAAAATGCGTAACACTAGCAGTTCATTTTTTAATTTTATTAATAATAAGTTTGGCAGCATAGCAGTTAAGTATCTTAAAATGTGGATAAAGATTCGCAAAAAAATTATGCTGAACTATTTACACATTAAATTTATCAAGCGTTGTATTCACAATGAAATCACTCCTAACCATTTGCGTAACATAACAGATAAAAATTTTTTTCTTTATAACAGATATTCAATCAGAAGACTATCACAATGTAAGAGTTTTTTCATTAAGAAAGTTCTAAATATAGAACTTAATATACGAGGTCTGTCCGGAAAGTATCGGGCCTACCTTTATATCTCCGCTCTGACGTT
>NW_017299929.1:138368-139959 GCF_001594075.2 Trachymyrmex cornetzi | reverse complement strand
TGTTGACGTTCATGCCCCGCAGAGGTCGCTCGAACACTATGGCGCGGAAATATAAAGGTAGGCCCGATACTTTCCGGACAGACCTCGTATATATGATGCCTACAGAACAACTCATGTTCTTAGAAAACAGTTCTTCCATGTGGTGAGTAACATGACGGTCTGGTTACCTATCAAAATATGTGATGAGTTCGTTAATACTCAGGAGAAAAAATGTAAAGTTTTTTAACAAAGAAAACAAAAGACTTGATTCAAAATTTTCATGGCTAACTCATAAAAATGAAAAACGGATCATAGATGGATTCTACCTATCAATTATTACTGTAAAACATTACGCGATCTTCATGGTTCCCACTCTGAAATAACATATAACAACACACACAAAATTCAAGAAATTAGATATAATATAAATAAGTCAGAATTCATTAAAAACAATAACCCACAGGAACACACACAAACTCATGATTATTGTATTAATATTAACCATTCACAAACAGCGAACAGAACTGAATTACAGAACATTGAAGAAAATACAAAATTACAGTTCCATAACATACAAATTTCTCCTGAATCTTTTAATTGTTCGGTATCTTCTTCACTTAACACTACCAAAGATAAATGGTTTATAAATCTAACGTCAATTGAGATTCCACATGATATACAATGTTTTTTACAATTGGGAGAAGGTTTCGCTTTACCCTTCAATAACAAAAATAAAATTATATTGGAATGTATAAAAAGTGTTGAACACAGCACCGGAAAGATGCCGATTGTCAAAAAAACAAATGTTATTAACAACACAATACCCATCTTAAATGGTATTGTGTCTGCACCCTCAATCTATGTTATACCTTATGACAAAAAATTGACAACCATGGAGAAAAATACCATAAATTTTATTTCCTCTCATCCGGACATTATTTATACTCGCGCGGATAAAGGCAATACTACCGTGGCCATGTCTAGAGAATCTTACATTAACAAGATGGACACAATGCTCATTGATACAGACACATACATATTAATAAAGAAGGATCCAGTTCGCAAACTTACAACAGCGGTACGTACGTTGCTCATCAGATGGAAAAACAAAAAATATATTGATAATAAAAAATATAGATTCTTATATTGCAGTGATGGGATGTTGCCTTGTGCCTACGGTGTGCCAAAGATACACAAACAGGGTTGTCCCTTAAGAATAATAGTATCTTCCATTAGTAGCTCGTTATATCCTCTTGCCAATTTCTTACAGAACATTCTCTCTGAATCTTTACCTACAGCTAACAGTTACATTAAGAATAGCTTTCATCTAATTGAAAAATTAAAGAATCTAAGAATCGAAGATGATTTTTCGTTAGTGTCGTCAGATGCAGTATCACTGTTCACAAATGTCCCGTTAGACATAGCGATTGACTGTATAAGAGAACAGTGGAACTGCATTACACGACAGTGCTCTATACAGGGAAGAATTTTTGGAAGCTGTGAAACTTATTTTGGATTCAACCTTTTTTGTTTTTGACAAAAAAATTTATAAACAATCCTTTGGCACACCCATGGGGTCACCTTTGTCACCTGTGGTCGCAGACCTCGTGAT
>NW_017299929.1:131698-137200 GCF_001594075.2 Trachymyrmex cornetzi | reverse complement strand
ACAGTTAAGGATTGAGAACAGATGACATACACTTTGGATGGATCCACTGAAATGCGCGCGTTTTCTTTGTCGACCGTAGTATTAAGTTAAATTCTGAAGATGGCTCGAACCGAGAGCCGAAACGTAAATAATGAAATCATGAAGAATGTTAATAATGAAATCAAGAAGATTGTTAATTGCAACCAAAGACAATTAGTAAATATATAGTTCACTCGAATTGCTTCTTCTTTTTTACAATAATGCTTACTTTAAAGTCATTGCAACTTACTTATGGAGACTCTTAACGTCCCTTTATCAATAATTTTATACCTTTATTTAAGAGTCATTTCCTATTTATATTTTAATTTTATCACAAAATGCTTACTCAAACAAGACACTGCAGAAGAATCTCTTTTTTTGACTGTAGATAGCTGACATAATATTAATTTGTTGTGTAAAATGGTTTGCTCCACAAGCATTGTATATATTATTTATAGCGATTTTTGAGAAAATAAAGTCGGTGAGTAAATTTTTATAATCACCTATTTTTTTTGTTGTCTGACAAGTCTTTGGCATTATTAATCGTAATATCCCTGTAATCATAGAAAATGACATATCTTAGAAGATCTTTACAATTAAGTAATCATTATTCTGACCAAGTTTGTGAATACAATCTTTTTTATTAAAAATGGCTATGTGGGGTAGATTGACCAAAATGAGACGAGATTAGGTGACAATTAATTTTAATATCTTTAGAGGACACATTTTCAGAGAATATACTTACAAATATATTATATTTCGTATAGATATATATTTTTTCATTTTTCCTATAAAAACTATGGTACAAAAATAAATTACGTATTTCATGATTAAAATAACTATTTTATTTGTATTAATACTATAATTACTATCATTTCTCAAAATATAGAACTGATATTAAATTAAAAATTGTGTTTTTTATATGTGTTGTCCATAACAAATATGCTACTGCCAATCCTAGAACATGTGACAGTCAACCAGAACACGGGATTAATTGTCATATTTTGGCAACATTATTTAAAATTAAATAAGTTATTTTTATGATATGATGAATTCACGAGTAATATTTTTTTTAATATCTAAACGATGTAGGTATATTGTAACGTATATAATATTTCAAAATCAGGCATCCACTTTTTTCTAAAAATCAATAATCAAAAACTGTGACAATCGGCCCCGGTCTCCCCTACTACTTGGGTTATACGTGGTTTTCAAAATACTGACAAAGTTTCATGCTATGCCAATGCTACATTACAATGTTTATTTCATTTAAATATTATTAGAAAACAATTATTTAATTCTGATAAACTAAATGTTATAAATATATTAGCGCATCGATATGAAAACGGAATGTATACTTAATTTGAGTACCTACGCAGTACGAAAATATCTAGGGGAGTATTTTTCGACTGATATTAAACGAGATGCATTTGATTTTGTTGTAGCTCTTTGTACTAAATGTGATTTTATAGAAAATTTGGTTGAGCATCAAATTATTTCTACTTGTCGATGCATAACATGAGGTGATACAAAAGTTACTACTAATAATAATTTTGTTTTCTCAATTTTTGTTAACAATTCGAACAAGAAAAGTTTTAATTTTAACAATTTACTAAATACTTGATTTTCACATTGGTCTAAATAAAATAATAAATTATGTGAACGTTGTGAGGGAAATGATATATTATTTAAAAATGAAATAACATTGAGACGAAATAGATAATTATCCATTTAATTTCATTTTCCTATCAAAATGAAACATTAGTAAAGGTGCCACAAAAAATTAATTTATGTGCTCTTCCAACAAGTGAAATGCTAATAGTTGGACAACCGTATAAAGTTATGAATGCTATATTTCATTATGGTTCATGTATCGAAAACGATCATTTTATAAGTATGTATAGAGAAGATTCACCTTAAATTGAAGCTGATGATACGCAAGTTACAAAAAAGCAATGGCCTAGAGCTGTTAAAAACATTTCTACATTATTTTTAGAAAATAATATTAAAATTAAACACTCTCGAAATTTAATATAACGATTAAGGCGATGAGAGTCAGATATGTGGTACTTAATGCAAATTTATAACCTTTATTCCATATATAACAAAACCATTAAACGTTTCGGCTACCTCCAATCCATCCTCAGTAATCCACAATTGATGTTGAGCAAGCGAAAGTTCCCGTGAGTTATACTGGAGAGTGACAGCTCTCATCCATCTCATAATAATGTCACAAGGTGTGTAGTTCTTGTGACAGCAAATAACATAGATATCTAAATAATACCAAATTGTACATGAACATCAATGTAATATTAAGCCAAATTAAACTACCTCACTCACCAGCAAACCCATGATGATCAAAGATCTCTTAATCAACTGCATACAATAGAGAATCGATACATTAGACATATCAAATTACAATAAACTCATCACAATCAAATCGAAAGCAACGCAAGTATACATTATCGGAGAAAAATGTTCACGTCATCATGCGAAGATGTTGAAAGTCAAATTACAAAGCGATGAGATCATCACCATATAAGCATGTATATACAGAGTCTGCGCAATAAAAAACATGAGAAAGAAACAATGCAGGAACAGTGGTGACAAATTTAATTCAAACGCATGATATTTATCGACAGAGTTAATTACCCTGCTGGTATTACCATAAATCAGATCTTAATAATGTGGAAAGTGCTAAGGTAATTATTTTAAATTGTTAAGAATAGATACGTATGAATGATGTAAAAAATCAGTATTAGATTGTAAATTTAAACTATTCTTTTGTAGTTTAATATGCAACATCTCTAAAATGCGCCGTCTATATAACCCTCTCTCCGAATCCACTATCTCTACATTGTCCCAATCAAATTTATGGTCTAAATTAATTCGGTGTTCGCTAACTAGAGAAGGAATGCCACTATTCTTTTGAATGTCGTTTTTATGTTTAGCAATTCTAGTTTTTAACATTCTTTTTGTCTGGCCTACATAAGAAGCATCACATTTTTGACAATTGATTTTATATACTACATTCTTTTTCGTTAAGGAAGGTGGAACATCCTTCTGTGTTTTTATAAAATAATTAAGCTTATTCAAACTGTAAAAAGATAAATTAATATTTAAGTCCTTTACAATGTTCTTGAATTTCCTAGCTAACCTCTCCACGTAGGGAACCACAAACCATGTTTTTTCTTCCGTGTCATTATTATTGTTAATAATATCTGATTGTTTTAATGTCTTTTTATGCAATAACGATTTAAGTCTCTCATTGATAGTACCAAAAATAAAATCCAACAGATAATCATTCATTAAAAGTATCTCGATAACACTTAACAGGTTCTTTCTATGGTATTTTGGTGCTGACAGCAAAAAGGCTCTATCAACCATCCCCATAATTGTTCCTTTTTTCTGTGATATAGGATGTCGGGATAGGAAATTGAGATATCGTCCAGAAAATGTTGGTTTATGAAACCAATCATATTCAATGCTATTATTATTCTTAATCATGGTAAGATCTAGAAAATTAAGCCTTGAGTCTCCAACCTCCATTGTAAACTGGAGACGTGGGTGAAACGAGTTAAACGTTTGCAATATATCTCCTGTTTTATCTTTGGGTGCCACCAAAGCAATGTCATCTACATATCTGACGTATAATGGAATATGAAATTTTAGAGAATTCAAAGCTTTCTCTTCCAAATCTTGTAAAACTAAACCCGCAATGACAGGTGATAAGGGTGAGCCTATGGGCATCCCAAATTTCTGTCTGTAGATGACATTTTTAAATGAAAAGAAGGTTGAGTCAAAAACCAATCTCAGACTTATAAAAAATTATTTTTTTGGGATGTTTGTGATTTTGAATATGGCAGTCCATCTGTGAGAGATGCTGTATATCTAGCTAAATTCAATGGAATATTCGTAAAGAGGGAAATCACATCTAAAGAAATTAAGATGTGATTGTCCTCCAGTCTAGTGTGTGTTATTTAAAATACTTGTCAACTGAAAACTATCCTTTACATAACTGAGAGAATTCTTACAAACCTTGGAGATAATTTTGTGTAAAAAAGTCGATAAAGGGTAGAGAGAAAAATCTATAGTAGATACAATTATTCTGAGTGGAATTTCAGGTTTATATATTTTAGGTAAACCATAAGCACAAGGTACACTACCATCACTAACATTTAAGTTCTTATATACTTGTTGTGTAATGTATTCTTTGTTTTTCCACCTAGTCAATAATTCTTTCAATTTCCTGGATAATATGTTAAACGGATTTTTAGTCACAATCTCATAAGTCTCAGAGTCATTCAATAAAGCCAGCATTTTCTGTTCATAGTCTCCCACTTCCATCGCCACAGTAATGTTCCCTTTATCAGCTCTAGTGAGAAAGACATTCTTATTCTGAAGTAAAAAATCTTTAGTAATTCTCCACATTGAACAAAGTTTCCTCTTTAAATTATCATTCTGATGTAAGCAAGAGGATAAATTGTCAATGATGGGGATCATACAATTTCTCACACTAATCTGAAATTAACATGTAATTTGTTTATGCTATTTACAATGCTCTCGATATATTACAATGTCATTTTTTAAAAATTGAATGGAGGTAGCGAAAAATTATCCCCTAATAAACAAATGGAAGCTTTAGGAAAGTAAATAGATGTTAAATTCAAAAACCAGCCCTCCCTTTGATCATCTAATGAAGAGTGGTCAAACTCATAATTCACTTCAGATGGTTTAATATTAACATTAGCAATGTCCAATCCCTTCCTCTGAAATTCACAAGTTGTGTCATAATTATTAGAACAGTCATGTATAGTCGGAGAAGGTAATGTGTACTCAATAGGAATAATCTTTTTGATACGTTCATCATTCTGTTTCATTAAAAGTCATTTTATCTTATTATTTTGTCTTAATATTTCTTGTTCAAAAATGCGTGAGCAAGTCATATTTTGTTTATGGAAAAAGGAATCAGCAATATATCGTGGAACCTGTGAAGAGATTTTTCTATTAAGAAAGATAGACTGTTTTTTAGAGAGAGAGAGAGAGAGAGAGAGAGAGAGAGAGAGAGAGAGAGAGAGAGAGTAATTTATAGCTCTATAAGCATCAAATAACTCAATGGTGAGTATCCGTCGGATTTTTAGAAAATGTTTATAATAAATCATATGAGCCGTTTATTTTGAAAGTGTCCCAAGTCCATTTGTCAATTCTTTGTTGTTGACTATAGTAGCGTGTACAACTTGAAGTTAGCTGTCATAAACATTTTTTTTTTAAATGGACTTAGGTCACTTTCAAAATAAACGGCTCATATGTTCTAGTAATACGCACACGTGTGAAGAGATATACGAGGTGTGATTAAAAAGTAAGGTGACTTTTTGAATTTCGCGAGCTCTGTACACTCTAATTTCAAAATTTTTTTTTTGTTGTGTTGGTACACTCGTCACGATCATATGTTCACAGTTTTGACTATATAGCATGTGTTGTTTT
>NW_017299929.1:130499-130722 GCF_001594075.2 Trachymyrmex cornetzi | reverse complement strand
CATTTCAGAAGTGTTTTGACGACTGGAAAAAGCGCTGGCACAAGTGCATTGTATCAGAGGGGGATTATTTTGAAAGGGATAACATAATTTTGGATGAATAAATGAATATTTTTTTATAAAAATGAAAAGTCACCTTACTTTTTGATCACACCTCGTATTATTAATCATATAAGCAGGGAATGGAAGTAACTCGTTACCTGTAACGAAGTTACAGTTACAAGTT
>NW_017299929.1:128937-129860 GCF_001594075.2 Trachymyrmex cornetzi | reverse complement strand
AGGTTTAGGCGGAAATTTTGACGCTTCAAAAAAAATTTTATCTTTAAAAATAAAATGCGCAGGGGGGTGGCTGATTTGAGAAAGAATGCCCCATATATATAAACATTTTAAACAAGGATTCTATCTTTTTAAAATAACAAAAAATAACCTAAATGTGGGGTAATGAGAGTCAGCGCGAGCGAAGGTGCGCAATAAATCTTTACAAATAAAATTTGTTACTTCATGTGATGTGTTGATCTCATCTTTATTTGAAATATTGACATTTTGAACGTTTCGATTCTCTTTGGAACCTTCATCAGCAAATTTCTTAACCAAATAAAATTTTAACGATCGTCCGATGTAGAGTCACTCGCAGGTTGCCAAAACTGTAGTGTTATCTGTTTTAAATTGATATATATACGATATTTGAATTCAACCAATAAAATAACGAGTAACTCACCCACACGATCGCCAAATCTCATCATGAAACCTTGGCTCTATTAATATTCACACTAAACTCACATAACATTTTAT
The DNA here is from genome assembly GCF_001594075.2 of Trachymyrmex cornetzi. Lineage (NCBI taxonomy): Eukaryota > Metazoa > Arthropoda > Insecta > Hymenoptera > Formicidae > Trachymyrmex > Trachymyrmex cornetzi. The sequence goes on along the minus strand of NW_017299929.1, from coordinate 129,347 downwards.
AATACAATCGATATAGCTTTGTTCAAACTTCGTCCACTCTATCTGGAGTGACGAGTATGTCTAATGAAATTTTAAAATTGACAAAGGTCGCATTAACGATAAACATTAAGTCATAATAAATATAAAATATAAAAACAGTACATTCTTATTACTTAGCTGATCTTAACCTATCTGACGTATGTAACATATTTAACATATATAATGTTCAGTCATAGATTCAATAAATATAAGAACAGTAAATTATTGTTGTAGTTTGAAACAAATTTTTAATACCAGAGTTTAACCGTCAAAATTAAAATCTGGATTTCGCAATCAAAATTTTAAACGTGTCAATTTATCATGCTTAACATTATGTAGTAATTTATAATCCACCCTCGTCAAAATTGCAATTAATTAAATATAGAGATTAA
>NW_017299929.1:126884-127618 GCF_001594075.2 Trachymyrmex cornetzi | reverse complement strand
CTATGACTGAACATTATATATGTTAAATATGTTACATACGTCAGATAGGTTAAGATCAGCTAAGTAATAAGAATATACTGTCTTTATATTTTATACTTATTATGACTTAATGTTGTTTATCGTTAATGCGACCTTTGTCAATTTTAAAATTTCATTAGACATACTCGTCACTCCAGATAGAGTGGACGAAGTTTGAACGAAGCTACATCGATTGTATTATAAAATGATATGTGAGTTTAGTGTGAATATTAATAGATTATCCAAGGTTTCATGATGAGATTTGGCGATCATATGGGTGAGTTACTCGTTATTTTATTGGTTGAATTCAAATATCGTATATATATCAATTTAAAACAGATAACACTACAGTTTTGGCAACCTGCGAGTGACTCTACATCGGACGATCGTTAAAATTTTATTTGGTTAAGAAATTTGCTGATGAAGGTTCCAAAGAGAATCGAAACGTTCAAAATGTCAATATTTCAAATAAAGATGAGATCAACACATCACATGAAGTAACAAATTTTATTTGTAAAGATTTATTGCGCACCTTCGCTCGCGCTGACTCTCATTAGCCCACATTTAGGTTATTTTTTGTTATTTTAAAAAGATAGAATCCTTGTTTAAAATGTTTATATATATGGGGCATTCTTTCTCAAATCAGCCACCCCCCTGCGCATTTTATTTTTAAAGATAAAATTTTTTTTGAAGCGTCAAAATTTCCGCCTAAACCT
>NW_017299929.1:108800-126733 GCF_001594075.2 Trachymyrmex cornetzi | reverse complement strand
GCGGAAATTTTGACGCTTCGAAAAAAATTTTATCTTTAAAAATAAAATGCGCAGGCGGGTGGCTGATTTGAGAAAGAATGCCCCATATATATATATATTAATTTTTATTATAAATTACCCCTCAGTAGTACGTATGCATGCTTTAAATAAAAAATGAAATAAAATTTTTAAATTACGCCAATTGCAAAACGAATATATAATTTCTTGCAACATATAACATATACTATTGTATTTTGTAAATTGCGAAAAGAACATATATTTTATTTTGCAACATATAACATTTAATTAACGAGACAAAATGATACGTACCTTTAACTTTCTATTCAAGAGTCTTTTATATTTGCAATGGAATACAACATTTAATCTAAAAAATATTAAAGGCGAAGCATGACCAAATGAGAAAATTTTATTAAAATAAAATTTTTTATGTAAAAATACTTGACGCGCTGCTAGACCTCAAAATATGATAAGATGATCATCAAATAATATCGAATAAAAAAAATGAAGAGATTTAAGAAAGAAAATGAGGTGGATTAACAATATACAGTGCGTGCGTGCGCGCGCGCGCGCATGTGTGTGTGTCTGCTGTGTGTGTGTGTGTGTGCGCGCGCGTGTGTACGTGCGTACAAGCAAATAATTAAAAATACCATATATGAAAAATAATGAAGAGATTTAAGAAAGAGAATTAATAAAATATACAGCGTGTTCATATGCGACCAGATTTAGATAGGTATGCGGCTTAGATTTAATAAGTATTTATATAGTGTGCTTTATATATTGTAAAAGCGTGTAAAACTAGAATAATGATTTCAGATTTGTAAGGCATGCTGTTTAAATTAAATTTAAAAGTAGATTTAAAATTAATTATAATCTTAATTGTGTGTAATTGTGATTGAAATTTTAATGTTAATTAATGTTAATTAAACAGTAAATGTTGTTTATTTCTTTTATGTAACATTTACTTATTATATTTTGAGGTCTAGCAGCGCTCCAAGTATTTTTACATAAAAAATTTTATTTTAATAAAATTTTCTCATTTTGTGATGCTTCATCTTTAATTTTTTTTAGATTAAATGTTGTATTCTATTGCAAATATAAAAGACTCTTGAATAGAAAGATAAAGGTACGTATCATTTTGTCTCGTTAATTAAATGTTATATGTTGCAATAAAATATATGTTCTTTTCGCAATTTACAAAGTACAATTGTATATGTTATATGTTGCAAGAAATTATGTATATTCGTTTTGCAATTGGCGTAATTTAAAGGTTTTATTTCATTTTTTTTTTAATACATGCATACGTACTACTGAGGGGTAATTTATAATAAAAAATTAACATTATTACCACTTGAACTATATTATTTATGTAACGGTTTTTTTATAGTTTATGTAAAGTTTTTATGTAAAGTACAGTTTTTATAGAAGGTACATGACACTTGGCGCCTTTTTTTTACCTTTTTTTAAAAAGGTAATTTTGTTAAGTTTAATAATACCTGAAAATGAATTTCGTAAGAAAGGCCTCATACATAATAATAATTAGATAATAATATTACTTATAATACTTCAGAATGCAATAGCTCCTGACAGACTTGGCAAATTGTTCGTTGCAGTTAAACAGAGATATTAATCATACGTGAAATTTGACAAAGTTCCAAATTTTGTTCCAAATATTCTTACGTAATTTCCATGATGAGAATTCATTAAAAGGATTTTAATGAATTCTTTGGTCTCATTGGACGTGGTGTCACTCTTCACAAACGTCCCTATAGATGTTGCTTTGGATTGTATGAACGAAAAATGGAATCATATATCAAAAAAATGTAAATTTTAGAAAACAGATTTTTTGTCAGCAGTTCAGTTCATCTTAAATTCTACATATTTTACATTCGACAATGTCATTTACAAACAGTCCTTTGGCACACCTAAGGGTTCTCCCTTGTCTGCCATCATTGCGGACTTAGTGCTGCAAAATTTAGAAAACACCACGTTACGTACGCTTAACTACCAATTACCGTTTTTTTATCGATACGTTGACGGCATATGCACTGCAATCCCGTTATCTGACACAGCAACAATATTGGAGCGTTTCAACTCTTTCCACCCGAGACTCCAATTCACTTTGGAAAAAGGAGGAGAGTCTCTTAACTTTTTGGACATATCTATGAAGAAAGAAGGGATGTCTTTGACTTTCGACTGGTATCACAAACCAAGTTATTCAAGAAGATACCTGAATTTTTTGTCTAACCACCCGATCTCACAGAAGAGAGGTACCATCATAGGCTTAGTCGACAAAGCATTATTACTATCCGACACAAAAAACTACACGGAGAACTTAAAATGTGTGATTAACACTCTACTCGAAAATGACTATCCGCTCGATTTCATTTTTAACACCGTCAACAAGACAATCCACAGCATCATGAAACAAAAAACGGAAACGCGGGAAACTCAAACAATGAGATAAAACCTGATAGAATTTCGTGGTTCACAGTACCATTTATACCTTCTATCACCGAGAAATTTAAACAACTGGATAATAAAGAAACAAAAGTCGGATAGTTTCAACAAATTACAAAAATTTATTAAAGTTCAAAAAGATCCGCGATCCCATTCTACAAAGACCGATGTAGTCTACAAGGTTAATTGCTTGCACTGCGATGCTACATATGTGGGACAAATGGGTAGCCAATTAAAAACGAGAGTTGCTGAACATCACAACCACATCCCTTATGGAAAAAACTCTGAAAATTTCAGTGTTTGTACTCAAATTTGAGTGTAAATCCCAAATTTTGGGAGTTTACTCTGAAATTTGTGTGTTTACACTTAAATTGCGAGTGTTTACACTCAAACATTGAGTGTTACAATTTAATATTTGTTCTATTTAGGTAACAACATATATCGTTTTTATTAGAAATTAATATTTTTTACATTAATTGTATATATATACATATACAGGGTATCCGGACCTTTTTTGCTAATCACTTTTGTGTAGATAGAACGGACTAAACTGAGTCGAAAAGTCCTCTAACATTTTGCAATTTTCGCAATAGTTAAAATAATAGTTTAATGGGACTCAATAATAGTTTAATAATAATAGTTTAATAGGATTCAATAATAGTTCAATAATAATAGTTTAATAGGATTCAATATTAAGATTTCAGCTTATCAGATACCGGAATACATGATTTCTGATAAGTTGAATTTTAATATTTATTTCTATTCCTATAATAATACTTCTTCCATTGTACGTAAGGTTTAAGAGTGAAATCACACGATGCGTAAAAGAAAATATGTCACAAAAGCAACCAATCAGCTTTATTCTGCGTTATTCCGAATAGCGCTAATTGGTTGTTTCAATGGGCGCATTCAGCGGAATCAACAGTTGAGTGCGAGTGACATGCTCGCTGTTATTAGTATATTCTTTTAGCTCATCCAATCAGAATGTTAGATCTAGAAGAATATACCAATATCAGCGAGTGCTCACTCAACTGTTGAGTCCGCTGAATGACGCATTCTTTATTCCGCAATCATTTACCGCACCGTGTGATTTCACCCTGACACTAAAGTTAATTATCAAGTTGAGACTAACACTCAACATCCATATCAATAACACTCAAGTTGAGAGTTATACTCAGGTTGAACGTCCAAAATAATCATTAATTGAGTGTTACCTTGAGTGTATTTTTTCAGTGTTTTTTAAAGTGTAAACATTCAAATTTTAAGAGTTTTTTCCGTAAGGGTTCCGGTGGAATACATCTACCCGCTCCGTGATAACAGAACACAGATTGCAGCAGGGACATAAATTCGATTGGGATAACATCACTTTTCTAGATGAGGAACCGTGCTATAACAAACGTCTAATATCAGAAATGTTAAATATTAAGAAACAGAAAAACAGCCTCAGCTTACAGACGGATACAGAAGGACTTCACAAAGCGTACATACCGATAATAAACAAATTATAACTTTGCAGCGCTAAGATAATGTTTTAGACGTTGTAACATATTAGTCAGTATCGGTCACATCAGTCATAGCAGTCACATCACATAAATTTACACATCTTAATTTTAAATGCCTGACTAATATTTTTATATATTTTTATACATTTTTACATTTTTTATTCGTTGACTTTGGATTAGTAATTTTATATATTTATATAATTTTAATCTCTAACTTGGTGACTAACAGTTTTAACAATTTCACATATATTATTTATTGATCTCATAATTAAATGACTGATATAAGCAACTTGACACACAACTTATCTACATCAAAGGTTGGAAGGACCATATCGGTGAATTCTTTAACATAGTTACGAAATTGCTTGTAGATCTGTACCTAAAGGATGATAACTTATAGATAATTGTGAAAAATTTTCTATCAACCGGTCGTCCAACCGATTGCGAGCAATTTGTTTTCACTCTCCATCTATGGTGTTGCATCTGATTTACATAAGAGGCAGATCACATATAGTTATAAGATTAGATCAATACATCCTTTGTAACGTTTAATATTGACTTTTTTAATATGTTTCTATTCTGCGAATTCGAAGTATCTGATGATGGCACAATTATGATGCTGAAACATGTAATGTAACACAATGTAACATCAAGTTTTTTAAATTATATTTATATTTTTTAAAATTATATTTATATTTTTATATATCAATTTATTGGAATGTAAAAAAAATTTTTAACTATATGTTTCACATATATTATATTCGAACTTGACTCTAATTTGCCCTTCTTATATTCTTGATATTATTGTTATTTAAAAGAGTCCTTTAATCTACATTACGCAACAAAATTATCGCAACAAAATTTTTCATCGAAATTTTGCTTTTCTTCAAATGCACATAACTCGGTCAATTTTCATCGTATCAAGACGATTTTTTTTTTCATTTTATAGGTAAGTATCTGTACTTTAAGAAAAACTTGATGCAAAATTAGATGCAAGTCGATGCCGCATCTCCATGTTTTGATAAAGCCTAATTGATAATGCATTCTTTTTTCTTGAAAAATTTGATTGTTTGACGCGCTACCTGGATCGCCCCGATTTTTTTTCGAAAATACCACATAGACCATTGTAAAGTGCACTTTTCAACAAATAATTTTAAAAAAAATTCGAGTCTCTACGATTTTTTTTGACCGAGTAATGTCATTTTGAATTTATTCGGGCGTTTTTAACGAAAATCGCGATAGAGTCAAATGCCGAAACCTCATTATGGGGAAGGATCCGTCTTGAACATTAATTTTATTATGCAGAGTGAATACTAATAAAACAATACAAAAAAAACACAGTATATTTTATTTTCTTACTATAAATGTTTCGGCTTACTGAAATTCAATCTGCTCAAATTATGACCCTGCTAGAAGCGGAATTGAGTCAGAGCGCCGCACAGTGATTCAAAGCGCTCAAATTTCAGGAAATTGGACCAAAAATAAAAAAAAATTAATTTAATTTTTTCTTCGTTTAAAATGTCATGTTGAATGCTCTTGCTACTTATCTGTTCATGTTAAATTATATCTTTACACAAAGAAAAAAGTTACGTTCAGCAGAACCGTCATTGGTTTAATTTTAAATCGATTAAAATAGTCGCTTAACTGCAAATAAATTTTACAGCAATGAGTAAATTTTTTTTTTTCAGTATTGCTTGCCAACGTATTAGTACATTCAGCAAGTAACATTTTGTTATATTTTAAACTTAAAATATTCAATATTACATTTTAAGTAACATAAAAATAATGTAGGAAAAAATTGTTACAAAATGAAATTTTCAAATTTGTTTTAGTAAAAATGTTTAAAGTTGTTTGCAATACGACACCCAGGATATTAAAAAACATTATCTGAGGAACAGAAATTACTCACTAAACATGAAATATATATGCAACATTACAGATTGTTTCATACTGATTTCAAATGATACATTTTATTTCTACATTTATGATTTAATTCGTAAACGTTACAAATAAAACATTTCATAATTTATTATATCATAAACATTTCAAATGTGTATATCTTAATTGATACATATTCTAAATGTTTTAAAGATACGTTTCATGTACGTTTAAATAATTGTTGCATCATAAATATTTCAAATGTGTATATTTCAATTGTTACATATTCTAAACGTTTTAAGAATACGTTTCATGTACGTTTAAAAAATTGTTTATCATAAATATTTCAAATGTGTATATTTCAATTGTTACATATTCTAAACGTTTTAAGAATACGTTTCATGTACGTTAAAAAAATTGTTTATCATAAATATTTCAAATGTGTATATCTCTATTGATACATATTCTAAACGTTTTAAAGATACGTTTTATTATATTAAATGAAAATTTTGTATCATAAATATTTCAAATGTGTATATCTTAATTGAGACCTATACTAAACGTTTAAAGTTATGTTTCATATATGTTTATAAAATTCTTATATCATAAACATTTAAAATTTTTATATATCAATTGACACATTTGCTAAACATTTTAAAGATACGTTTCATGTACATTTAAAAAATTCGTGTATCATAAATATTTTTAATGTATATATCTGAATTGATACATATTCTAAACATTTTAAAGATACGTTTCATTATATTAAAAAAAATTTGTATCATAAATATATCAAATGTGTATATCTCAATTGAGATATATCCTAAATGTTTAAGTTTAATGTTATGTATCACATATATTCAACAAATTCTTATGTCATAATAAATATTTTAAATGTCAACTATTCATATGATATGATACATATTCTAAATCCTTCGAATCTATGTTTCATGTATGTACATTAAAAAAATTATTATATCGTAGATGTTTCATGTACACTGTTAGAAATGTAACCACGAGTTTCCTTTACATGTAAATGAAATGAGTGATTTAACTGAAAATTAAGTTATAGTAGTTACTTAAATGTAATGAACGTGTACTATGATACATATTCTAAATCCTTCGAATCTATGTTTCATGTATGTACATTAAAAAAATTATTATATCGTAGATGTTTCATGTACACTGTTAGAAATGTAACCACGAGCTTCCTTTACATGTAAATGAAATGAGTGATTTAACTGAAAATTAAGTTATAGTAGTTACTTAAATGTAATGAACGTTAATTAAAGTAACGTTGGTGCAATCGGGCCTTAATAATAAGGGTGCCGCCCCATGAGCAGAAATTTACAACGGAACGGAACAGCGAGACCAATCACAATCGCAGAAAATAAAGGAGAGTATAACGACTGTAGAGTTGTGATTGGTCGTGCTGTTCCGTTCCGCTGTAAATTTCCGCTCATGGGACGGCACTCTAACATCCGTAATTACAAAACTGGCCAATCACAGTCGTTCCATTCTTCCGAGGAACAGCTGTGATTAGCCAATTTCATAACTACAAATATTATTAAACCCGATTAAGGGTACCGTGTAAACATGGTCAATAAAATGTATTGAGGATTTCGCGGTTTAATTCATTTCTATATCTTTATTAAACGTACATCTTTACGTCGATTTGTGTACAACGGCTTTAAAGTGCACTGAGCGCGCATCTGCTCTGCCAGTTATAGGTTATAGGGCCTCTTTCACCAACTTCTATTAAGTTAATCGGTGTTGATCAAAGACATAGAGAATGGACTGCTCGATCCGTGCTAAACTGGGGTGCGTCTATTTACAACGGAACGGAACAGCGAGACCAATCACAATCGCAGAAAATAAAGGAGAGTATAACGATTGTAGAGTTGTGATTGGTCCGTGCTGTTCCGTTTCGCTGTAAATTTCCGCTCATGGGACGGCACTCTAACATCCGTAGTTACAAAACTGGCCAATCACAGTCGTTCCATTCTTCCGAGGAACAGCTGTGATTAGCCAATTTCATAACTACAAATATTATTAAACCCGATTAAGGGTACCGTGTAAACATGGTCAATAAAATGTATTGAGGATTTCGCGGTTTAATTCATTTCTATATCTTTATTAAACGTACATCTTTACGTCGATTTGTGTACAACGGCTTTAAAGTGCACTGAGCGCGCATCTGCTCTGCCAGTTATAGGTTATAGGGCCTCTTTCACCAACTTCTATTAAGTTAATCGGTGTTGATCAAAGACATAGAGAATGGACTGCTCGATCCGTGCTAAACTGGGGTGCGTCCCGAATGAAAATTTTTCATCCGGACAAGGATGTCCATGGGTAATGTGACGTCACACGCTTGGACGTTTCCATTCTGAACGAATAGTTTTACTGCTTAAGGTGTATATACCGATACAGACAGTAGTGTGAGTGGCCAAATTTACACAAATTTATTATAATGGGTACCGTGTAAACATGGTCAATAAAATGTATTGAGGATTTCGCGGTTTAATTCATTTCTATATCTTTATTAAACGTACATCTTTACGTCGATTTGTGTACAACGGCTTTAAAGTGCACTGAGCGCGCATCTGCTCTGCCAGTTATAGGTTATAGGGCCTCTTTCACCAACTTCTATTAAGTTAATCGGTGTTGATCAAAGACATAGAGAATGGACTGCTCGATCCGTGCTAAACTGTGGTCGAGGAAAATGAGAGAGAGGGACGTAGATTGCGGTCGATCTGTGTCTTTTTCTACTCAACGGCGAAACTGTGATGTGCCGTTGAGTAGAAAAAGACACAGATTGGCCGCAACTTACATCCCTCTCTCTCTCATTTTCCACGACTTTTGCATAATGCATAATGCATAGTGCATAAGCGAATCAACTAATCAGAATCTTTCCTTTCCTCCCATTTTATGGAAAAGAAGAATTTCCATAAGATTGGTGAAATCCTGTAGCGCTGGTGCAAAAAAGTTCTGTAACATGAGAATATACCGCTCTGTATTCACTGTAACAGCATTTCCTCGGCTATCTTCAAAAAAGTATGGACCAATAATGCCTCTTGCTGACAAAGCTGCCCATACAGTAACCTTCGGTGAATGCAGAGGTTTCTGATGCTTCAATTTAGGATTAGTGTCACTCCAATACCTGCAATTTTGCCTATTCACATGCCCATTTAGATGGAAGTGTGCTTCGTCTGAGAAAAAAATGTTGGTAAAGCTTGTGAACCTCTGTAACATTTCGTTTGCAAATTGAAGCCTGTGAGCGGGATCTTGAGGCTTTAATTCCTGTACCATTTGGATTTTGTACGGATGCAAATGTAAATCTTTGTGAAGAATACGATTCAAAGATGATCTGGACACACCTAAGGCGTTAGACCGCTTCCGAGTAGAAAGTCCAGGATTTTCAGAAATAGACGCTCTTACAGGCTCGACGTTTTCGGGATCTGTTGATGTTCTACGTCGACCGGATCGTTTTTTATTCATTGTTGAACCTGTCTCCTCGAACTTCTGTACCCATTTTTTAATCAATTGAATTGATGGAGCTTCATTTTTACGCCGTATGTTGCTGGATCCGAAAAATGAGGCGATGTTGAGACTGCTGGGGTGCGTTCCGAATGAAAATTTTTCATCCGGACAAGGATGTCCATGGGTAATGTGACGTCACACGCTTGGACGTTTCCATTCTGAACGAATAGTTTTACTGCTTAAGGTGTATATAGTATATACCGATACAGACAGTAGTGTGAGTGGCCAAATTTACACAAATTAATTATAATACTATAATGGCATTATTTAATTGTTCAGATTATCAACTGGTTGTAAACGTTGATAATACTGTAATTTATGATGAGAAAGGAAACATATTACTTCAAAATAAAAAAGGTATGTTTTATATTGTAGGTTAGTTTTTTATTTATACTTTTATAATGATATAATTTTTAATTACAGATCAATCAGTGATGTTTGTGGATTATTCCGTAGCTGCTAAAGCTTTTGACTGTTTAAGAGCTACAGAAGATGTACAGGAAACATTCGCATCCCAAAATTCAATGAGTAGTTCATGTTCAATTTCATCAATGTCTGACAAAGAAAATCGCAATTCTTGGACGAAGAAACTTAAAACTTTTATCGCTTTACAAAACTCATAATCATTTGTTTAAAAGCACTATTATCAAAAACGAAAAAGTATGGTCCATGATAAGTGGAAACTTAAAAAGTCACACTACTGAACAGTGCAAAAATAAATTCAAGTATTTAAAACAGAAATATGTTGAGAAAAAAGATAATATGAGCACAAAAGCAAGTGGTGCTGCAAATATAAAATTTGAATACTTCGATGAAATGGATCAAATATTTAAGGACGACGCAAACATAGTACCTGTCAGTATCGCCTCTTCTTCTAGAGGTGAACACAATTTAGAAAATATTAAGGAAATTGTCGAACCAAATAAAGAGTCTAATTCAACAGATGACAATATCTCAACTGTAAAAAATAATCTATCTAAATCTAAGAAGCCCCTAAAAAGAAAAAGGCTTCAAATAGAACAAAAATTTGATATTTTTGAGAAAAATTTACAACAAAGAGAAGAATTAAAAAATCAAAGACCAGAGAATTGATGGAAAGACAAGATAATGCCTTAAAATTACTGGAGAAGATGACAGATTGCTTACACCTTGTATTACAAAATTCTCCATTATACTTTTTAACTATAAAAATTAATAACAAAATAAATTAATGAAATTGTTGTTTGTGTTTTGAATAATTCTCATTAATAAAATTCATATATTTACTACTTCTCTTACATTAATATATTATTATAGAGAATAAATAATGTAAATAAAAAATATATAATCACTTATAAAGTTCAAACCTTTTCTTTTCTCTTCTTAAATAATGGTAATATTAAATAGATAGTACTATCTATCTAAATAGAATAACCTAAAATCACTTATAAATCTTGAATTTGTAAGTGATTTTAGGTTATTCTATTTAGGTTGCGTGTTGCGTAGAATGAATCAGCATAGATAGGCTTTTCTGCGCATGTCGGGCGAAATTCGCCGCAGTCTCGAGTGCGGCGAAAAGTTGTCGTCCGAGCGTTCTTCTAAACCCATTCTGAACGACGCTAAATCAACATCTGGACAAAACGCACTGTAAAACCGAACGCTTCTGGGTAAAAAGTTGTCGTCCGGACGTTCATTCGGAACGCACCCCTGTGGTCGAGGAAAATGAGAGAGAGGGACGTAGATTGCGGTCAATCTGTGTCTTTTTCTACTCAACGGCGAAACTGTGATGTGCCGTTGAGTAGAAAAAGACACAGATTGGCCGCAACCTACATCCCTCTCTCTCTCATTTTCCTCGACTTTTGCATAACGCATAATGCATAAGCGAACCAACTAATCAGAATCTTTCCTTTCCTCCCATTTTATGGAAAAGAAGAATTTCCATAAAGCGGGGAGCACAGACTCTTGCATAACGCATAACACGTAATGCATAAGAATATGTACCAATCGAAGTTCTCCGTTTCTTTCCCTTCCATGTAATAGAGAACTCTGGTTGGTTCAATTTCTTATGCCTCATGTGTTATGCGTTATGCAAGAGTCTGTGCTCTCCGCTTAAGATTGATTGATTCCCTTATGCGCTATGCATTATGTGTTATGCAATATGAGTCTATGCTGCGGCCTTAAGATTGGCACGCGCACGCGTACGTGGTGGCGTACGTATCATCGAAATCGGCGGAAGTTTCGAGAATCGGACCAACATTAATGGCGTGGAGAAAGGTAGACATTTTTGTGCGAACTTGCGATTCTTGCAAAGAAGAAGTCGGTGGCGTGGAGCAACGCGGTGAGATCTCAGGCGATTCCGTTTCGATTATTCCGAAACGCCTATAATATAACCGTTGATTATTATATATAATCTTTGCTGTTTCTAGTCTTTCCCTGAGATTTTCATCGAGACTCGACCGAACTTTATCGTGACGGGCGTGTACCCACATGTGTCGCGTTCGAAGCTGTAAAGGAAAAAACAATATAAGACTGATCGTTACACTGAATACGAAGTATATATTGATATCACGACTCCTTGCTTTCTGTACTGATTGAATCGGACACCAAGAGTGAACCATTTTTTACAATACGTAAAAAGTGTGAAGGACTTATTAAAAATATATAACTGCATATTTGTTGTAATATATAATTGGATTTGTTATAACATATAACTGCAATATAGTTTAGTATAATTTTTAATTCTGAACTATGTCTAAAAAAGACGATATTCAAGATAGCAATATATGTGCTAGTTCGTCGAATCAGTCATCATGTATAAAAAAGGTATGTACCTATTTATTAATTTTGTTATACAGTTGTTACTCTCTAAATCTGAATCAGTGGATAGTCACTAATTACTCAGTGGCATACTTGGCATTGATAATCAGTGAAGTTCAATTAAAAAAGGAAGAATGTTTGAGCATTATATAACTAAAATACTGATATTTGCACGTTATAATTTCAATTTTCCAATGTCATATTCATTGAATTTAAGCACTAAAATAAAGTTAGTTAGATCACATAATAAAGATTAGCTAGGTTAGACATCTCACATTTAATTCACTGATTACCAGTGGCATACTTGGCACAGATATTAGTGATTATCCACTGATTTAGATTTAGAGAGTAGTTATACTTACTTTAAAAGATTTAGCTTTGACCGGTATAAGCTTCTAATTTATCGATTGTGTTCTCATTAAATTAAATTTTAAGGAAAAAATTGTATAGTATAAGTGATAATAATAAATGTAATCATGTATGATCACATTTATTATTGTCACAAATAATCATATACATATAATCATATATGAATCCATGTATGATCATATACATGAACCATTAATGTTATACATATGACCATATGTAGTACATATTTTTCCCGGGAATGGAGAAAGTATTTCAATCATATATTCTAAGTTTTGAAATTTTCGTCGTGATAATCTGTTACGAGGAACAAATTTTTTATTTTTACAAACATAAAATATATAAAGAGCATTTTTTATTTTTAATGTACATTATATATTTTATATTTTTATCTTGCAATATTCGTTTATATCTATTTTTTTGTTAATAGATAACTGAAAGAAAACGAAAGGATTTATCAAAGGTTACAAAAAGACATTTGCGTAGAATCATATCTAATGAATATTATTCTAAGACTAGAGGACGTAAACATGTTAATAGTAGAATACACAATATTTCCCACATAACAATTGAAAATAATATGCCAACCATATCTAATTACATACATAGTAATACTAATGACAACTTATATCACAATAATGATATAAATATTAATAATATCAATAATAATCTTCATAATCCTACTTTTAATAAATTAACAGAACCTACGTATACTAATATTAAGAAAGATGCATTTGAAGCACAGAACACAATTAGTTTTGCAGATAAATTAGCTCAATGGATTATTATTAGTAATATTTCACATAATTCTGCAAATAAGTTGTTGTCAATAATGAGATCGGAAAATTTATCTGTTCCAAAAGATTGTAGAACGTTATTAAAAACTCCTATAATTTCTAGTAATATTGTTAATATACCACCTGGTGAATACATACATTTTGGTATCGAAAAAGGTATATTACATATAATGCATCAGAGTACGCTGTCGCACAATTTAGATGTTCTTCCATTAATGATTAACATTGATGGATTGCCGTTGTGTAAATCATCAAATAGTCAATTTTGGCCTATTTTAATGTCAATCGACTTAACAGAAGTTTTAGAACCTTTTATTGTAGGCGTTTATCATGGAACAAAAAAGCCAGAATCAGTAACAAATTTTTTGAACGCTTTCATAGAAGAATATTTATTATTAAAAAAGGATGGTATTATTGTAAATGGTAAATTAATAAAATTAGAATTAAAGAAAATTATTTGTGACGCACCCGCTACAGCGTTTGTTCTTTCAATAAAATCTCATACAGGATATTTTGGATGTAATAAATGTTTGCAAAAAGGTAAATATTTAAGAGGTAAAATGACATTTCCAAAACTTAATGCTACATTGAGAACTAATGAAAGCTTTACATTACAATTGCAACAAGAACATCATAAAGATATTACTCCTTTAGAAAAGATTGGTATTGGGTTAGTTAGTAATGTGCCACTTGACTATGTGCACCTAGTATGTCTTGGCGTAATGAGGACACTTTTAATGTTTTGGATTGGAAAAAAGGGAAGGAATTCTATTAAATTACGTGATAACGATATAAAAGAAATATCGAAAACTCTAAGAAATTTTAGAAAATATATTCCTCAAGATTTTTGTCGTTTACCAATTTGTATAGAAGATATAGATCATTGGAAAGCAACAGAGTTTAGACAATTTTTGTTATATACAGATCCCATTGTACTAAAAGGAAAGTTGTCTAAAGAACAGTATAAACATTTTTTATGTTTACATGTTGCTATAAGAATTTTGTGTTCATCGAAATGCATCAGTCTTAATACGTATGCAAAACGTTTAATTGAGTATTTTATTGTTAAGTATAAGAAAGGTATATGATAAAGAATATATTACATATAATGTGCATAACCTTTTACATCTTTGTAATGATGTATTATTGTTTGGAAAACTGAATAATTTCAGTGCTTTTAGATTTGAAAGTTATATGAGTAAAATTAAAAGAAATCTAAAAAATTCACGATATCCTTTACAACAAATATATAATAGGATTACTGAAGAAAGAAATTTAAACTTTAATAAAAAAAGTTGTCATTGCTTGAAGATGATGATAAACATTTAATATGTAATGAAAATGGGAAAACTTGTGTATATCTCTCAAAATTTACTTTTAACAATCAGATAATATCTTTATGCAAAAGAAATAATTGTGTTTTTTTTTTAAATTCTAGTTGTATGTTAATTTCAAGTATTTATAAAACTACAAAAGATAATATAAAAATAGTTGGAAGAACTTTTAAAAATGTGTCTGACTTTGTTCGTAAGCCTTCATTTAGTTTATCAATCAAAATTATTGATATACATGAAATGTCAAATACGTCAACTTTTGATTATGAAGATATTAAATAAAAATGTGTAATACTACCATTTAATGATAAATTTGCAGTAATTTCATTATTGCATAACAATGAATAGCTACGTTTATTATCATTATAAAGTATTTATATAAACTGTTTTGTCCTGTAGTCTTTTAAAATAGCATATATAACTACGATTATAAAAACCGTTATAAATTCAACAATTTCAAAAAACATCTGCAGCAATGTCTGACATATTCGGTTGTTAAATTTATCGCTGACTCCGAGGAAGATGAAACATATTCTGTAATCCAAACTTTTTGGTTGAAAGATGATAATTATGCTTATTGGCCAAAAAAAGATACACGCAATTGCATAATAAAATGTAAAAAACCATGTAATGATTGGGTCCTATATCCTGTTACTGTTATTGCCAAATATGGTAAGTATTTATACAGGGTATTCTTTTTGCCAAACGCTTTTTGTAGATAGAGCGGACTAAACAGAGTCGAAATGTCCTTTACAATTTTGCAATTTTCGCAATAGTTAACGAGATATTAATTACTAAAAATTACCAAATATTAGTCTTTAATAATTTTTTACTCAAATACTATCAACTTTACAGAAAAACAGCAAGAGGCAAAAATTGCTTATTTTCTTCACATAAAGTTCTGAGAATTTTTTTTAGAATAGAAAACTTTTTTAACTCATTGTCAGTTTAGTCCGCTCATCTACAAAAAAGCGCTTGGCAAAAGTCTCACGGGACACCCTGTGTAATTATCCTAATAAACACAGAATATATGAGTAATAATAAAAATATTTTGTAATATTTAAAAATATAAGTGGTATTTAAAAATAATAAGAGTAACATTAATCTTTATAATTAAATATATACATACAGTATAACATAATTATATAGAAAATATAAGTTTTAGAAATGTAATTATCTTAAAAATTATTTATTAGATTCATACGAACGTGCTTTAAAGAAAGAGAAGAGCATGATGGAAGGAAAAAACAATAAAGACTCAGAAGTAGATTTAGGCCGTGGATTTCGAAGAAAACAGATAATTCATACTGCAAAAAATAATGGTATGAAAACCTTTTAGGTCGATTTATTTCTATCTTCTAGAATATTTGGATTTTATATTATAATTATATTTATAGATATCTGTAGTGATTCAAGCATACTTGAAGAAACCAGCGATGACTCTATTCCCGATATAAATAAGACTTTACACGCACAAGGTATGAGGTATTCTAAAATATCAATCCTTTTGACAATTTTTAATTAAAAAAAGAAATGATAAAACTCAATTAAAAAAATATTAATTTTCAGAAAAAGAGGACAGCTTAGACATTAATATCGATCAAAATATTGGTAACGACATACACGATTTCCTTGATAACATACCTATCATCATACAAGGTGCAGAAGGTGATACTATGTCTATAAATAACCATATAGTAAGTTTTACACTCGATTTTATTTAACGCAATGATTTTACACCTGGAAATAAATATTATAGATGTAAATTATAAAAATAATTTTTTATATGAATAAACAGGATTATAGTATATGTGTATTAGATCGGAGGAAAAGTTCTGTTATATTTTAGTTCAAAATTGTATGTACAATATTTTCGTTAAAAATGATGAAAATTAAAATTTAAAAAATGGGTTTTAAAGCTTGAAATCTGTGCTTCCAAATGATTACTACATTATTTTAATTTATGTGAGTTTTCTAATTTTTACATATAGAAAACTACGAAATGAAAAAAATGAAAAATTTTCTTTGTACTTTGTAGATCTGCAGCGTGCCCGAAAAAATTTGAACTCATTTTCGACTATCTATCGTGAAAGCTTGAAGCTTTTCCTACTATTGTGTAAGAAATGTTCTCACGACTTTTTGTTCTGAGTTATTTGTGGATTAAATAAAAAGGAATATTCTGACTTTGATTGCTCATAACTCCGTTAAAAATCATTGTACTTTAATAAAAAAAAAAAAAAATAGATTCTTGAAACTGAAACGTTGTTCTATCAAGTGATATAATTGCCAATGTAAAAAATAGAATATATTAGGTGTAGTAAAAAGAAATCCATTATTTTTCCAATAAATGACTTTATTTATTTTACACATATGTGTAAAAAGTCTTTTGATAGAGTAAAATTTCAGCTTTAAGAATCTGTTTTTTAAATTGTGGTACGACGATTTTTAACGGAGTTATGAAAAATCAGAATTCACTCTTATTTAATCAATATGTAATTTGGTAATAAAAAGTCGTAGGAATATTTTTTAAAAACGAACTTTTAGGAAAAATTTTAAGCTTTCACGTCAAATAGTCGAAAATTTTACAACGAATATATTCTGTATATAATTTTGAACTAACGAAATAACACAAAATTTTTCTTCTGACCCAATATATAATTTTCGGCAAAAAGAATATTATGTCATATTAATGCAGAATAAAAATATAACATTATAATTATTAATAATATACTGTACTTTTTAAAAATTCTTTGAATGATAAATATATATAAATAATGATTTAAATATTTTAAATACTTTATTACAGATACTAATGGTGAATTTGCTTCCATATTACGATATGTTATTGAAATAAAACATTTATGTAAACGGATAGACAATCGTTTACAACTTTTGGAAAATGCTAATGACAATAGAAATATTCATCGTAATATTGATATGCTCCCAAAATTACCAATGAATATTATTGAAGATATCAACAATTTTGAAGTTATATTAGTATCTGAAGAAGCACAATCACAATTAGTATGTACTTTTTTTTATCTTTTAATTATAGGTTTCTAAAATACTGTATTAAATTTGGGAGGTTATTAAATATGTATCATCTGTATACAAGATTTGATATCTACAATTGTGGCGCCAAGTTAAATTCTGTTAATTTAATGCTGTTTGTTGAAATTCTTTGTATATGATACATTCCAACCCAAGTTATAATGGCTTTATTCCCCTTCAAAAATTATTACATGAAATCACAAAATTTACTA
>NW_017299929.1:100384-102667 GCF_001594075.2 Trachymyrmex cornetzi | reverse complement strand
TAGTCTTATAAATCCGATCAAAATCAATCGGAAATATCCGTTTGTTACTTTTTGAACGGATAAAGCCTGGAAATTTTTCTCAGTGCACTTTTTCCCGGGCAAAACCTCTTAATATTATTTGCTACCATTATAATAGAATATTATTTGTTATAATATATATAATAAGTTATTTTACCAAATACGTTATTTTATAATACGTTATATTATTATAATAAACATGTACTTATAATAAATAAATATTATGTGATTTTAAATATCAAAAGTAACGTTTATAATACTACTATACATAAATTATTACATATATATTACATAATAACATTTTAATACTATTCTTCAGAATCATTTATGATATGATACTAAAAAATATTTCCGTAATATCTTGTAACTAAGTGTCTGAATATGAATAGTAACTGTTTATGTAACATTTCACAAATATTTCTATATACAATATTTCTATATACTCTGTAACATTACATGTTTTCGAGTAACGTTTCGGAACACTATTTGATACATTTATTTGCACATAGTGAAATTCTTCAGAATCATTTATGATACCAAAAAATATTTCTGTAATGTCTTATAAATAAGTGCTTGAATACGGACATTAACTATTTATGCAGTATGTCAGAAATTTTCTGTATACATCTCTGAAATATTACATGTTACTTAGTAACGTTTCAGAAAAATATTTGATACATTTATTTGCATAGTGGATAAGTTTAGTTTAGCTGCCAATAGGCGCCAATTTTTAAAATACTGTAATTTAGATATATCACTTATGACACATATTTCCCATTGTGAAACGACGCAACGAATAAAACTCGATATGTAAATTGTTTTTAATAAAAATATCTTGCTTTATATTTATATGTGTGTGTGTGTTACACTGGTGGGTACATGTTTATGGTGTAATATTTCTTTATGAAAATTCCCATAAAAGTCGGAAATTAGACGTGGACATTGCAGATTTCAATATCCGAAAGTCCCGTGGCAACTGTATTCTGCCGCAAGGTGGCGAAATATGGAACGGACTGATAAAGACAAACGCGAAAGAGAAATGAGTTACCGTTTTGTATAAGAGACAACCGAGTACAGTATAAAATATAGTTTTACTTTTGAGCATTTTACAAGATTGTTTGGTAATAATGTGATGATGGACTCGGTGAAATATTCAAAATTATTTGACATTTTGCGAGCTAATGATGCACAACTGTCTGATTCAAAAACTCTTTTAAATGTTTTATTAGCTAACCCCGAGTTTAAATTTTCCCAAGATGCAGAAATGTACTTGAAAGAACCACTAAGATTATTTTGCAATCGACTGCATGGAAGTGGATTTCTTCAAAACGTACATACAATGTATTCATGCCTAAATATAAGGAATGGCTAGATCTGTCAATGCAATTTCCCACAGAGGCTTTAGAAAGAAATCCGAAAAATGTTACATCATCTGAACCATCAACATCCACAACATCTCCCTCAACGAAAACGAAAAGATCACTGGAAAAGAAAGCATTTTCGGAGCTTACTGATAGACAAAAAAGAAACACCGTTTCGAGTCGTTAAGGATGAATAATTCACCAGATGAATTGATTTGGGCGGCTAGAATTACCAGCCAAACTTCAGGCAATAAAGATATAGCTAAAATTTTATCTTTTTTGAAAACATCCAGAAGAAGCACCGAATGTGAGGGCATTTTGCGAAGGAAAATATGTCGAAAGACCAATGAATCTTTATTCAAAAGAAGAGGCATTAGCAATAATGTTAGTTTTAAAAATGTCTCAAGCTAGATACATTGAAAGTCGTAAAATAAGTTTAAAAAGTGGTAAGAACACTTTTCCATCATATCACCAAATTTTAAAGGCAAAAAAAGATTGTTATCCACCCTCGGAAGACATCAAAATAACAGAAACTCTTGTGGAAATTAAATTACAATCTCTGTTAAATTTAACGATCATGAGATTACTAAAGGTATGCAAATTAGAGGTACATGAATCAGTAAAATTAACTTTAATTCACAAATGGGGATTTGATGGAGCAAGCGGACAAAGTCAATATAAACAAAAATTCAGTGATACCACTTCGTGTGTTGACACTGAGGCTTGAATCAACTAAAAGATAATGCAGTAGTCACATCATCTTTAGTTCCCCTAAGGTTAGTTAATGGCTCGCACATTTTGTGGGAGAATCCATAACCTTCTTCCACTAAATATTGTCGACCAATTAAGTTTGAATTTGTTCAGGAATCAGCCCATTACATTACTGCAGAACATCAATGAATTC
>NW_017299929.1:96672-100065 GCF_001594075.2 Trachymyrmex cornetzi | reverse complement strand
TTTACGGAGATGCTGCTCTAAGTGAAACAACGTGCCGAGATTGGTTCCGTCGCTTCAAAGACGGTGATTTCGATGTTAACGACCGTCCGCGTGAAGGAAGGCCAAAAACCTTCGAAGACGCTGAATTGGAGGCATTGCTCGATGAGGATCCGTGCCAAACGCAAGAAGAGCTTGCTTCAGTATTAGGAGTTACCCGCCAAGCCATTTCCAAGCGATTGCATGCGTTGGGAATGATTCAGAAGCAAGGAACTTGGGTTCCTTATGAGTTGAAGCCAAGGGACGTTGAGCGTCGTTTTTTCGCCTATGAACAACTGCTCCAGCGGCAAAAAAGGAAGGGTTTTCTTCATCGCATCGTGACGGGTGATGAAAAATGGATTCATTACAGCAACCCAAAGAGCAGAAAGTCATGGGGGCTGCCCGGTCATGCTTCTACGTCGACGCCTCGGCCGAATATTCACGCTGCGAAGGTTATGCTGTGTATTTGGTGGGACCAGGTCGGTGTTATTTATTATGAGCTGTTGAAACCGAACGAAACCATCACTGGGGAACGGTATCTACTTCAATTGATGCGATTGAGCCGAGCACTTCGCGAAAAACAGCCATAATACGCGGAGAGGCACGAAAAAGTGATTCTACAGCATGACAATGCTCGGCCTCACGTTGCCAAACCCGTTAAAACCTACCTGCAAACACTGAAATGGAAAGTCCTACCCCACCCGCCATATTCTCCAGATATTGCGCCGTCCGATTATCACTTGTTCCGTTCGATGGCACATGGTCTGGCTGACCAGCAGTTCAACTCATATGAAGACATCCAAAAATGGCTTGATTCGTGGATAGCCTCAAAAGATGAACAGTTTTACCGTGACGGTATTCGAGCTCTGCCAGAAAGATGGGAAAAAGTAGTAGCTAGCGATGGGCAATACTTTTAATGATTCATTTGTAATCATTTTTTCACAATAAAGTTGCATTTTCATCAAAATAACAGTGAGAACTTAGTTGCGCACCTTACTTGGATTGGAGGAATCAATTATTAGAAATTTCAGCATTCTCCTTCAAGCAATCGCATCTGGTCGTGAAATTAATGCAGACAAATTTGGCGATTTTTCTACAAAATTAGCGAAGCAGGTAATTGACAATTATGGGTGGTATTATATGCCTGCCACTGTCCATAAATTATTGATTCATGGTGCCGAAATAATTAAATATGCAATTATCCCTGTAGGAAAACTTTCCGAAGAAGCACTCGAAGCAAGACACAAAGAGTTCAGAAAATTTCGACTTGACAACGCAAGGAAAATGGACAGGAAAACAACAAATACGGACATAATGCATATGTTGTTGGTTTCGTCTGATCCATACATATCCTCCTTAAGACCTGCTCTCACCAAACGACAAGAAAAGGATATGTTTCCGGAGACATTGGATCTCTTTAAAACGGAACCAGAATCTGCAAAAAGCGATGATGATGATGATAATGATGAAGCAATGAGTACATGCAGTTCTGATATGTCGAACTGAGTGAGCGATAAAGAATTATAAATTGCAAAAATTCAAAACCAAAAATCACAGTTCTATGGATATTTATTATATATGTTTGAAAAATATTAGAGAAATTAAAAAATACATATATAAAAAGTTGAAAAAATCACAAAAAAAGTAATAAAAAAAAATATATATGAAAAGTTGAAAAAAATTACAAAAAAAATGAAAAAAGTAATCAAAAAAATAAAAAAAAATTATATAAAAAGTTGAAAAAGTAAAAAAAAGGAATAAAAAAAGGAGTGTAACTCATCGCAGCCTCCACGTGGCACACTCTGGGGTCGTGATTTTATCACCAGCTAAGAGCGATAATTTTTTCTATCGAGACTTTCATCAGACAACGACGAATAAATGAAATCCACATTTAAAAAGATATAGGAGTTTTGTTATTCCCGAAAGTTCCTGAAGCGACTCTAAAAACTATTATTCATCGATTTTCACCAGAATTGCATGTTTTATATTTTCCATGTACGCCATTTTGAATTTTAATACATCCACTTTAGATCTGAAATGAGTGATCTTAAAAACTATTACATCTCTATTCACAACAGGATTATACATTTTTCCGGTTTTAAAGTCCACCATTTTGTGACAACTATTTTGAATCTTAATATTTTGGCTTCAGATTCGGAATCAGCGATCCCAAAGATCCCTATTTATAGTTCAATAGTTTATTCATTAACGTTAATTACATTATGTTGTCTGACGTGCTCAAGAGCGGTTGCTTTCACAAGTGCAAAATATTTTAATCATATTTAAGTGGATACACATGTGGATTTTTATAAATTTTATTGTTTTCCATTTTCATCTGAGAAGAGATGTTCGTGTTTGCATATTTAGCATAGTTTCAATAGGTTATAACTCCTTTTTTATTTTCTTCTGACAAGATGTTCGTTATTGCAAGTTAATTTTAATTTCAATGGGACTACTTATACTTGACTTTGAACAACATGAATATTCTTACAAAATTAAGATTTCGTTATAATTACTTACTCTTTTCTTCTGAGTTTTGATATTTTTGCAACAGCTACGCAATACATTGTATTATTTACTCATTATGAAATGTTACAATTAATTAATTAATTTTTTATGTTTTATATTATGTTAGCGACATTATGTTATGTTATTTTTATTTTTATTATGTAATTTGAAGGTTTTTTTATTGTTACCGGATTTTTAAGTTAATTTTTGTTTTTTGCATTGAAAATGACCCGATCGGAGTCGAAACGTATGTATGTAATGTTATTATTCTAATTATAATTGTTTGTTAAAATATTGGTTCTATGCCCTTTTAATATTCATTTCGTTTTACTCATTATCATTAAATAATAGTGTAAATAACCATTTCCTCAAATTCGAGTGTTCTGAATCACTGTGCGCCGTAGCAATAAGAATGAGTATTAATCGCTCAACGGTATCGGGTGTTTTTAGTCGGTACCAAGAAACAGATTCTTATCGTCGGAGGCCTGGTCAAGGTCGACCTAGGGTAACTACGAATCGGAAGGATCGCAACATTGTCAATGAAGCTCTGCGCGTCCCAACAAGGGTTGCTCGACAAATCGGGAATGAAGTTTTACCAGGCATACGAATTAGTACTCAAATGATAAGAAGACGCCTTCACGAAAGAGGTTTAAGATCACGAATTTGTGCTAGAGTGCCCATGTTGACAACAGTGCATCGGCGAACTCGTCTACGTTACGTCCGTAATAATTGAAACTGTACGGTCAGACAGTGGAGAAATGTGTTGTTTACGGACGAATCTCGATTTTGTCTGTTTGGGAATGATGCTAGGATCCGAATTTGGCGACGTAGACGAGAGCGTTTTGAAGCGAATCATGTTGATCCAACTCG
>NW_017299929.1:95463-96506 GCF_001594075.2 Trachymyrmex cornetzi | reverse complement strand
CAGGATAATGCACTTCCCCATGTTGCGAGGGTAACTCGTGAGTACTTGACAGTAAACAATATACAGTTACTGCCTCATCCATCTAACAGCCCAGACCTCAATTCTATTGAGCATGTATGGGACATGATGGGTACACTGTTAGAAATGTTCTTAAATTTCATTAACTTTTAATGTACATTGGTGAATGAAGTTTAATTTCTCTGTAACTGAAAGGACTATTAATGCATATGTTAATGAGATTTAAGTTTACAGTAACTGAAAAATTAAGTGCAATGAAATTTAATATACTTTTCATTTACGGATATAAATGACATTTAATTAATCGTAATTGAAATAACTATTAATGTATATATTAATGAAATTTAAGTTTGTAGTACATTAAATTTCAATACGCTTAACTTAAAAGTTTCTTACATGTCATTAACGTAAATTACTTTTCAGTTACAGATCTCGTACTTTTTTTTCATTAACGTGTAAATTAATTTCTATAATAATGTGTTCATTAATTTCAATACACATGTTCATCACATTTAAGACTACTGTAATTTAGTTTTTATTTACATCATTCATTACATTTAATTTCGTGCATAACCACATGCTTCCTTTACATATTAATTAAAATTCATTGAGAAATTTCTAACAGTGTAGGAGATTACGTAACTTGAAGAGGCCTCCTGTTAATCTGCAAGAGCTTGAGAGTGCTCTACATGAAATCTGGCACGAGATACCTCAAGATTCAATCAGAGCATGCATTAATATGTAAGAACGTTTAGGAGAGGTTATCTGACGCCGAGATGGCAATACACGGTATTGAATGCCTCTAACATTTGACCGCTCTGGCATTAGGCAAATAGGGTTTGGAGTAAGAAAATACTGTGGAAGTGAAGATCCACGGGGTCCCTAATTTGACAAATGGTTTACATGATCGGCCCTTTTCAGGGCCAAAATGATGTGTTGTTAGGTATTTTTATTAGGATTTTCTCCGTTTTTTTTTTGAGTCAATGCATTAAAGCAATTTACTCGGGGATCGGAGATTAGGTTAT
>NW_017299929.1:66664-94096 GCF_001594075.2 Trachymyrmex cornetzi | reverse complement strand
ATTAACCTAGAGATAAAATAAAATTAAGGTATGAATCATATACTTATAATAACGAAAGAGAGAATTTTGTCGGGATGTAACAGTGTAAAGTTCGACCAGCAACCTTCTCGCGGTACGTATCGGGTAATGCTAATGCTGGCGGTATTCGTTAAAATGCCCGAATAACTTCAAAAATTCCAAAAGGACATTACCCCGACTCCGTAGCGGCGACGACGTTGACGATGATGACGTTTCTTATATTAAAAGTTTCAGATTCGTATTTTGCATCGCAATATTTCCACTCGTAGAGCACGTAGAGAAAAAAATAAAAAAATTTTCATTATATATCCCGAGCGGTTGCAGTCGATTGAGCATACTTAGAATTTGATCGGTTCAGCCCTTATTGAGATCCGATAATCTCGATCTGCTGCAACTCGCTGGTTCGCGTAAAGCGCCACGGTAGTGTCGCTGCATGTAGCTTAGCGCCGAGACAGTAGTCACTACCATTGTCTCCAGATTTTTAAAATTGTATTATTGTTTCTAAAATCATTATATGGTTCTAACAAATTCAGTCACATTATTTACAAATTATTTATTCTTGGATTAAGAATTACAAATTTGAAAATTCGCCGGCAAGCGGCAACAGCGTGTATAAGCCCCTCAATAATATCAAGATGTCGGAAGTGTATGGGTGTAGTGAATGACGATTGGTTTTGTGAGTGAACTGTTGCATTCGTGAAATATACCTCTAAATGTGATTCAATCTTTAAAGGTGGATGATATTCAGCTCGTCCTAATGTTTCTGTCAATTATATTGCAAATGGGGATGTGCGAACAGCCGGCCGACTTTGTCACTGCGACGTGACGAAGAGGCGCCTATATATGCGGGCGGATTTTCCGTGGCAAATTCGAAGATCTGCTATCCACAGTTAAATGAGATAAGCAATGAATCCGTCGCGGCGGATCAGCCTGTATATGCAGCCAGCGTTCTCTACCATTGTGACGAGGTTGACCATCTGTTTGCATCCTTATTTTCAATATAGCTAACGGAGGTTGGTAGAACGGTCTCAGCATTTTACTTGCCTTTGAGCTATATTAATAGAGGATATCATCCAAGTTTGATTCAGTTTTTCCTTGGGAGCTTATACCCCGTGCACATTAGGAGGCATGCTCTATAAATATGGCACTTTATTTACAAAGCTATCGTCACTTACTGCAGCATTGATTTTTATCATCTTGATGTTAAAAGCATACTGGGGGTTTGGAATAAGTAGACAAAAGTTATTATTGAAGAAAAAATAATGCTAATATTTATAAGCATATTTAGTGTCGAGTGCAACTTTATTCTTTTATTGAAATAAAATTTGTTTTGGACTAAGAATAAAATTTATTTTATTTTACAAATAATTTATTGTTAATCGGAAATTGTGTGTTCTTGGCGCTATTCTAAGCATAAAATATTCTTTGATTAAAGCATTTATGCATTTCTTTAAGAATTCATTTTTTTGTATGTAATAATAATTTAATGCTCAATCAGGCATCATATTAAAAAGATCTTAATGTGCTGAAAAACTGTAAATAAATTATATTAAATCGTAAATTTATTGCGAAAAATCTGATCTTGAACCCGGATCTCTTATATTCCGTACGAACATCTATCTTAAGCCTTTAGATTACCAAGACTTTAATAATATTCTTTGCAATAATCGGTATATGTAAGGAAACAACGTCATTCTTTCAGGCGCATTTTTTATACTAGTTATTAAATCTGTTTCTTCATTAAATTTATTATTTATTTTTAAAGTAAACGTACGTTAAGTATAACATAGAATTTCAATTCGCTTTATCTATAGTTAAAAAAAACCGCTTTTTTCAAATTGCTGGAAAAAAACCGAAGAAATATCGGTTTTTTTTTTCGGAAAAATTGTGTTTTTATTTTTGAAAAATTGCTGTTTTTATTATGTAAATGACATAATACCCATGAACTTTTAAATTTCTTCATAAAATTAGTGCACTGATTCGTGAAATTATGTAACCTTATTTTTATTAAAATTTTTTAGTTATCCTTCTAATTGTATAGTAAAACCGAATCTGATCTTCTTTTAGTACATAACAAAGCTTAAGTAGACGACTGCGCATTGTATTGCACAAATGATTATTATGGTGCAGCATGGTGCCCTTCGCAGTCCAAAGCAAAAATAAAAAACAGATCTTATATTTATTTGTATTATGTTGCCCTTAAAATTTTTGTAATTAAAACGAAATAGTAATATGTTCATTGAAAAGAAAAGAAAACGAAGATGCTGAATAAGAAAAATAATTTGAGCGATTAAAAATTAATATATGTTCATAAAAATGTAGTCATAAAATCTTGAAACTGTAAGGACAAGTTTTTAAATAATTTTGTAATTCTTTTTATTCGAAAGACTTTATGTGATTCATTTTAATTTGCTTGTTGGTGCAATAGTATATGTTTTTTTATGTTTTACATGTTTGATAAAATACACTACGTGCAACTTCAATCTTTAATAAAATTTTAAAATTTCTGTTAACTTATCCTTCGGTTAAATTACCTCGCTATCGACTGTACTCTACAGGCAATTATTTTCTTTACGAAAAGAATCGAGAAACTTCCTTAATATGGCAGGTTTTACGAACATAGGCGAATTTTTCCAATGAATTTTTCTATCCTTGGGAAAAATATCGAAAAAATCTTCGGAAAAATTGGAAAAATTCGGTTTTTTCCGATCCTTTAATAAAACTAGCTTTGTCATTTTCAAAAAGAATAGGAAACAATGAAAAATTGAATTCTTGTTTGCTGATTTCTATAACAAAAAAGTTTTCGCGTCAGAAATTATCACACAAAAATTATCAAAACTGCGATCGCAGTGAAATAGTTTTAATGTTACTGTCGGAGTTCAGATTGCAATTTCAGACGAATATTTATGCCTGCCATTTCTTCTCGAATGGCTGTCCGTCGTAGAGAATCGAGTGTGAATGAAGCACTTTCGCGATACAGACGTAGGGACACGTTTCGATTTTCGACCCGGTGATTCGCCTTATCCGAAAACAAGTAATTTATTCGGAAGCCTCTCGTCGACCCTCCTTCGCTATGTGAATCGACTGCCGAATCGAACTTGTTCGTACGAAATGTGTATTTCGTTCCGTTAAAGCCGATCACGCACCGAATCAGAACAGTCTTACTCGGAATCAGACAACGTAATCCGTGGTCTATATTGGATCAATAATAATTGATAGATCATTGACGAAGAGACAGATATAGAGAGGCTTTACAAGAATTTCGTCAGTCGCCTATCCATACATCGATCCGATAGCAAATGAAATATTGATTTTGGGCAAATTGCAATACATTTTAATCCATGGTATTATCGATATTGTGTAGCTGCATCCTATTCAGCTGTGTTCAAATTTCAGAGATAATTCTTAAAATTGCTTAAGAAAATCACTATTAAATGAAATAAAAGCTAAGCGCGCGCGCGCCCGCGCAAGATGCAATAACGAAAATAAGGAATATAAAGTTTTAAATTATAAATGTATGCAACATGCATGTGAATAATAATAATAATAATAATAATATAATTTTTATGCTTTTCCAAAATAAAAATATAAGATTTATTTTACACAACTGCTGCGATTTTCAGTCGTTAATTCCGAATTAATCTCGAGTTAGTTTGAAGAAGTCAAATCTGGAAAAGTGCAATAAGAATAATTTACGTGAATTTTCCGTATGTCATTCAGTCACTATAGCCGGGATTAGTGCAATTTGCATAAATCGCGACAAATGAAATAATTCATTGCCGAGAGCGAATTTCAGCGCAATGGACGAATTAATTAATTACGCGCAACAGTCATTAAGGAATAAAAATCGTAACTGTGATTTATGTCTTATGAGATAACGCGCATATAAAACTTCGAATTAAATATGAGATGTAATCGCGGCTTTAAGTCTAAAAAAGTTCTAAAAACTCATATTTGATATTGGAAAAAATTTCAACCAAACGCGTATTATCACAAAGTACAAAACTTTATAATCCCACATATATAGGATCTCGATATGTTCCATATTCTAATAATATTACACATGCCATTAATTAACTTATTAGATTAAAATAATGAAAAGAAATTGGAATTTAGTTTGAATAATCACGACGAGTGATGTGGTTCAAATAATTAAGATTCTTACAATATCAGTAGGAGAAAATTGAAGAATTGCGAACACAAGGTAAACGACTCTATTGCAATATATTAGAATAGTAATAATCTCTCATTTCTTGCATTTAGCTAGTTCGATATGCCCAGTACTACTAAACACGTAATCCTAGAAAGCCTATGTTACAATATTAACATTAATAGTTAAATATATGTTAGTAAAACAACAACAATTTTATAGAGTTTATGGAGCGAAGTCAAGCACGTGCGCAGAGATGGACATTATGCGTTCCGATATTCACGGCCAGTGCTGAAACCATACAGTATACGTTACGTGCGCTATAGATTTTCAGCACTGGCAGTGAACATCGGAACAGACCCATTGTGTGAAGCGCTGCTGTATGGAGTTATATGTAAAGAATTAAAAAGAATACGGGCGTTAGGAGTCAGGCGTAGAAGCCGTCGCGCAAATAATACACTTATGAAGCTTGAAACATCTTTATTCAACAAACGCGCTTACATGTTTCGGGTCATTTTTGAGCCTTCCTCAGAGCAAACACAAACTAACATATATAAAGTAAAAGTTATCCTGTCGTAGTGAGCTTCCCTTACATCGAGAATTTAAATGCCAGAATTGAATAAAAAGAAAGAAAAGGGAAATTAAAAAAAAGGGAAATATTAAAAATGTCGAATAAAAGAATATAGGAACGAACTTATCAAAAAACTTTAAGAATATAATTAATTATCCCGAAAATAAGGACGCTCACCACGATTACAAAGCACCGTATCGCAAACATTACCATGAATAATTCAAGAACCGGCACGCCTAGCAGGCATCCCCACTCCCAGCGGCCCGCGCGCCGTGCGATCGGTGAAGACGGTAGGTTGTATATTCGACAGCAGTAGGCTGGCCAGATGCGCTTATTCGGCTATTTTTAAACGTTAATGTCTCGTTAATTATTGCGCAAACTACAAAATGGTATAAGAATTTTCGATTCAGTTCGGTCCGTTCTACCACCGGGACGGTCTAATAACTTTTGAAAGAATTAAATTTTCAAAAATCGCCGAAACACGTGATTCGATTTTTCAAACAAGCTATCTTTTGAGGGGGGATTTCGGCCCCCCCAACCTCAAGGAGGGTGGGGGGCACGAGGAGGGCCAAAAATCTTAAATGGCAACATGGGTCGAGTGGGGGCTCGTTTGAAAGGTATTTTCGAGACGAATTCAGACCACTGGTCGTAGATGGCGCTGCGATCGTTTTTCGCGTGGATATTTCATTTTTAAGCGTTTAGTCGTAGTAACGTTAAAAATGATGTAAATCGCCGAATCGCGATTTTTGAAAATTTAATTCTTTCAAAAGTTATTAGACCGTCCCGGTACTTTTGGCGGACCCTGTATATATATAAATATATATATATATATATAGGGTGACCCATTTTAACTTAGAAGCCAAATAACTCGAAACATCGCGATTCAATAAAAAAATGTTTAAAACAAAAATTGTTGGATATGAAGGGGCTGATTGAACTATGACCTTCATAATGACCTTGACCTTCATTTTCAAGGTTATTTGAAGGTCTACTTTCAATTTTCAAATAGAAACCCATATTTTTGATCCCGGATTTTGAAAGAGGGCAAAATTTTACGTCCAGATGAACTTTCATGTTATTGGTCAAAGTTGACCATTGAGGTCATTTCAAAGACAAATTTCTAATCGAAGCAGAAAGCCAAAAAATCTTGATTTTTCCCGGATAGTGTTTGTGAGAAAAATTGTTGGATGTCGAGGGGAGACCAAACCATGACCCTGACAATGTCCTTGAACCCATATTTTTATAACCATTTCAAGGTCAAGCGGGAATTTTTAATAAAATTTTATGCTACATATGTATTTTCTTGTTGTGATTTTTTAGATATTAGCACACCTTACCTTCAAAATCGAAAATTAAACTTTCCATCTGATGGAGTTCCTCTAAGTATCCCTTCAAAATTTTGTCCATTTAGTGCCAAAGTCACAAGTGTTAATGTATTTTTTTTAACATTTGTAATCTGATGAAATTCTGGTCAGTAAAATGGCAAATTATACACCTACAGAAGTAGTTGATATTCTTATAACCTTTGGTGAATGTGGTAGAAATTACAGACTTATTACCCGTACTTATGCGGAGCGATTCCCACTCGACCTTGCCTTCACTGGCTGGGTCACCACTCGACCTTGCCTTCACTGACTGGGTCACCACATGACCTTGCCTTCACTGGCTGGGTCACCACACGATCTTGTTTTCACTGGCTGGGTCACATACCTTCCCTAGGGGCTGTAGGACCTTGTAGATGGTGGGAAGGTTTAAGCGCTGAACCAAGGTAGCTGTGGGGCAGGGTTTTTGCACTATGTGACTGGTGGGTCATCTCTTCACCGAAGTAAGTAGCCAGTTCTGTGTCAGGCCCCTTGGTTGTCTAGGTAAGTGCAAACCAACAAACAGCCCAACTCACGCTAGGTCGATTTAGAGGAAATTACTTTTATCCCCTGCATAAAATTTTATTAAAAATCCCCACTTGACCTTCAAATGGTCATGAAAATATGGGTTCAAGAACATTGTCAGGGTCATGGTTTGTTCTCCCCTCGACATTCAACAATTTTTCTCACAAACACTATCCGAGAAAAATCAATATTTTTTGGCTTTCTGCTTCGATTAGGAATTTGTCTTTGAAATGACCTCTATGGTCAACCTTGACCCATAACATAAAAGTTCATCTAGACGTAAAATTTTGCGCTCTTTCAAAATCCGGGATCAAAAATATGGGTTTCTATTTGAAAATTGAAAGTAGACCTTCAAATAACCTTGAAAATGAAGGTCAAGGTCATTATCAAGGTCATAGTTCAATCAACCCCTTCATATCCAACAATTTTTGTTTTAAACATTTTTTTATTTAATCGCGATGTTTCGAGTTATTTGGCTGTCTAAGTTAAAATGGGTCACCCTGTATATAAACACTACACCATCGTATAGGACACTTACATGCAGAGAGCTCATGGTACACGGATCTTTAAAAGTATTCACATCTGAAATGATGTAGACTTTATATATTGCGACCGTACTCACGGGAGTGGCTCGAAATCTTCGTCGCGCATTCGTGATCTCCACTATTTATTGTCTCTTGAATCTACTGTATTCTCCGCTCAAAGTCGGTAATTTTAATTGCTTTTACAATCTCTGATTATCGTACTCTAAACACTCGATTTTTGGGCGCCAGGCACGAGAGAGCGTGCCATTCTTCCGCGAAGCTAGCTTGCAAAATCCTATGGGAACTTAAAATTCTCAATTCGATTACGAATACGGACGGCCCAAATAGTCGAATAACTGCTCAGCCACGAAATTGGTAGAGGGGGTGTTTCGTGACCGGAAACGGAGGGATTCCTGGAAAACGAGCAATACGCAATAAAATAGACAACTTTTGTAATAGAAAAGAGTTAACATATATATATTCGGTTCTTTCCGACACGAGGTCATACACGCTGGATGATAAATAATTGCTCATCCAGTTAGCAAGGCGAAAAAAGGGGCGGAATTGCCCTTGTAAGCGGCGTACTTGGCTCGCGGTATTAGCAGCGAGAAGTTCTTCTCTCCACGCGACGAGCTCTAAGCTTTTAGCACGCTTGCAATGGCGGGCAGCTCCCGACAACGAGCTCAACGAAACAAATAGCAATTAATTGTCGCGGATTCGTGCGATCCCACCGACGAGAAATCGGCAGCTTCATAATACCGTACTGCGCTCGTCTCACTAAGGGTTCTCCTTGTGGCTCTCTCTCGATATCTTCGACTTTCGGTCACGCTGTCGGCCTCACTCTCTAACGTCCTGTGTCCTCACGCCCTTACTCGAAGCTCGCCATAGCACAAGTGCCGGCCCGGGGTCCTTCCGGGAGCGCGCAGGTATCGCAGACCCACGTGATTAGCCTTATCGCTCCTGGTTGATCGCGAGCCCTCTCGCGGATCCCATACACCCTCACGAGTCGCTGTTGCGTCGCGCGCCCTGGATTCAGCGCGGGATTTAACTGCTGGTGGGCATTAATCGGCGGCTCCTCGCAGGATCTTCTCCTATCTCATCCGGGTCCTAGGGCCTTCCGGATGCCAAAGCAATCAATTTCCCGCGCTGTGCGGTTTCCTTTTCCGCGGCGAGGCGTCATTGTTCGGTAGGGTACTCCTTGTGTCGCCGATAGCGGGGCCCCCATGCCCGGTGGACGGCAGGAGGTTGCGCATTCCCTTCATGCCGCGTCTTTCCCTGTTACGGGGTCATCTCCTGCAAAGAATCCGGCACGAGGATCATGCTCGCAATAAAATAGTTTATTAGATTCAAAGAGCTTTTCACCTTCCGGCCGCAGCCTCGTTCCTCTTCGGGTGTGTCTCCGGTCTTCTCTCTCGACGTCCGTGGGGTTGATGTAACGTAGCTTCAGGTTGACATAGTTTTTTTCTAGTAGCCGCCTATGATACAAAAACGCTAGAAAAACGCTTAACGAAAAAAATAAAGAATCTGCAAAATGCAATCGCAAAATCGCCTGTAATCGCGATAAGCGCTATCACTCCCGCCCTCCGCGACGGGAGGACACAGGACAAAAATGCCGCGCTAATTCCGGTCGGGTCAAACGACCCTTGTGACGGACGATACAAACTTCACGTCACAATATATATTCGAAAGATTCAAATTTGTTACTAACCATAAAAAAATTAAAATAAATAAATAAGTATAATAAACACGTTCCGGCCGATGACGCCGAGTCCTAAGATCCATTAATCACTCGTCAAAGAATTTGGTGCTTGTATGATTTTGGTATTAAAATAATCCTTAGATATCGTAGTATCAAAATATACAGGGTGTCTGTCCATAAGTATCCGAGCAAATATTTCGCAGCTGGTTGAAGTTACAAGAAAGTATAAGAGAAATTTCTATGACTCAGAGTCAGCTACAAAGTGCACGTAAAAATTTTTTTTCTACTTTTGGCTTTTTCGAGTTATGTAGGTTAACATAATTTTTTTAAATGGATACCTATAATATTTTTTGCATATTTGCATAGGAGGGAGCATTTGCAATCAGAATATGTAATAAAAAATTGCGACTATGCATCGTTTACGAGATAATCGACATCTTAAGTATTGAATCTTAAGAAATTGATTTCCATATCACAGCTTGAAAAACAAGATTCAAACTAATATTTCGAATTCGGTATCAAACAGGATCATTGACCTTCAACTCGTCAAAATACGCGACTACTTGTGATATGGAAATTGTGATATAGAAATCAACTTATTAAGATTCAATACTTAAAATGTCAATTATCTCGTAAACGATGCATAGTAGCAATCTTTTAATACACATGACTTTAATTGCAAATGATTCCTACTATACAATTATATGCAAAAAAATTATAGGTATTCATTTAAAAAAAACTATGTTAACCTACATAACTCGAAAAAGCCAAGAGTAGAAAAACAATTTTTACGTGCATTTTGCAGCTGACACGGAGTCATACAAATTTCTCTTATTAAACTTCCTTGTAACTTCAACCAGCTGCGAGATATTTGCTCGGACACTTATGGACGGATACCCTGTACACATATCCGAATTTAGCGCTCACTTAAAGTGACTAAAAATAATTAATACATCGCGAAGAAGGACGCGCCGCGCTCTAAAGTTCGTTACTCGATCGTCAAAGAATTTGGTGCTCGCATGTATTGTGACGTGACGTGTTCCGTCCGTCACAAGGGTTGTAAGACCCGACCGAACAGCGCCGCTGGCGTCCTGGGTCCTTCCACTTTTTAGAAAGCGGACGCACGTGCGTGCTCTTTTTAGCGTTGTCGCGTTTATTCGTACGACCGGCAGATCTGCTGCGTGGGGTTTTCATTTGTCATTCTTTCATGCGTTATTGTGCTGCAAGTTTTATAGGATATTTGGCGATTCCTTTCGCAACCTTGTGAATTACGCGTCGTCTCACCGGATCAGAGGAAGAGAGAAGGTGGCCATCCTACAGAAAGGGTGGCACACAGGTGATATCGCTCCACGCTTTAAAATTTGTCGCTTTATTCTGAAATTCTGTCGCTCCATTGTATCAAATTACAAGCGCACCTGACGAAATGACTGCGAGGGCAACAGTCGGGGATGGTCACTCTACGCCCAAGTGTCGGCAAGAGACCCCTACGACGGAGCTTGTGGAGACCTCCCTTGCGGGGTTGGCACCACGGTCGGATAAGGAGGCGCCGACTATGGGGAAACCGCCACTGAGATGCGAGTCTCCGGCATACGGGAAATCCGGGAGATTTTCCGAAGCAGCCGAAGAAACCCTGCGGCCCAGTTAAATTCCGCGCGCCAGAGCGCGGGATATGCTAGCGACAAGAATCACGCTATTCGCGGAGTCGAGGGAAGCCTCTCGCCAATTAGGCGCGATTAGGCCCCCTCGTGGGAAACAGCGATCACTGTGTGCCCCCGGAAGGACCAGCGCTTGTGCTGTGGCAACCGGATGGAAAGTGTCGAGGGACTCAGAACGACCAAAGAAAGACTCTACCGCACTGAGAACAGGAGAACTATCGAGGTGAGATAGAGTTGTAAGGTCGCCAATTTCCTTGTCAGAAAGGCGCGTGTCAGTATCGTTATCGTTCCTCGTTTGCCGGACGCACACGAAGTTGTAATGGCGTCAGATTTCTCGCATTAATGTCGTTTAAGCGCGCCGCCTCCCTCGACTACGCAGTACGATACTTTCATTATAGTTGCCGTCCGTCTAAGCCACAGCTCAGTCATTTCCGTTAAATATTGTCGCGTAATAGTTTGTCCCGCTTGTATTGGAACGTTGTATCGTAGCGTCTAGGTATTCATTATCTCTTTTTAACATTCTGTAACACGATTCCTCGCGAACGAGCACGAAATCACGCCGTGTTTGGGGTAATGCCGTAACCGTTCCCTATCTCGACTATCGGAGGAACCGAACTATTGTTCGTGTGATTTTGCTAGAGTTCTTGCGTGGCGTGAGCTCGTGCCGCTGAGAATTAGCGTAATTGTTACGCATTATTAGAAGCTTACCGGGGAACGTACGAAGCGAGAATAAAGCATTTCTGTCGCCTGCTATCGTCATAACCTTGTCGAGCGAAAGATTTACAGAATATATTTGTTACTTTACTTGTATTAATCACTCTGTCATTTATTATAGTCGCCCTGTTCGTTCCTCCAAACGATCCTCTGTACTCGATCACGAACCGCCCCCTCTGCCATTTTCGAGGCTGAGCTGCCGGTTGAGAGGACCGTCGATGTTCGCAGTTTAGTAGAATATTGCGTGGAAAATAACCTGATTAATTTTGAGTAAGAGTAGCGCGCTCGCTTGTGTCTGACGCCTAATTATCGATTTCGAGATCTTATACTGTTGTTACGTCCAGCGGACTCACGCTGCCCCTTTTCTCTTTCTCACGGAGACCTAGGGGTTATCAACCCCCTAAAACTTCTAGGAAAAGTAATAAAAATCTTTTCCCATGAGAAAGTTTAAAGTAAAGGACTCCAGTGTCTCCATTAATGCCAAATAAAATAGAGTTAGAATCGGTGAACGCAGGGAGCTAATGCACCGCCGATGACACTTCCCTTGGACAGCGCCATTAAAAACGGTAATTAATGTCAGTACTGGCGCGTAAACATTTTTCTGACAAGCAAGTCGCGGACGATTCTCACGATGTCCGCGACCATAAAATATAAATGTGATATGCGAAGTCTAGGGAAAGTGTTTGACGGGCGCGTGCCGACAGTGCACGTGCGCTCGTCTTAATCGGTGCACGTGCATTTTTCCATAAATTTAGGAAAGTCATAAACTAAGACGACACTTGTTGATACCAACCGACTTCTTTCCTCCCCCATAATCTCGACCAATCCAAAATCCCGAAAGTCATCCCACCACCCAAATTTGAACCCCACTAATTAGGAAAAACCGCTATATAAACCTCGGTTCCGCGGTCATGAGCGTTTTTTTATCTTGTCTTTTGTTCTCGTCTTTGCTCTTGTCTTTTGGTCTTCTCTTTTGCTGAGAGCTTCATAGTAACAGTTCTTAAAGTTGGTCGAAAGGATTATCCCAAGCTACCCAGTTCATACAAAACCAATCGAGTTCGAGTCTCGGGCGACTCCATTGTTATTCGTAAAAACAAGTATTAGAGTCAGTGACTTGGCGCCCCGAGGTCCCGACCACCTACGCCGACCTCGAATCTTTTGAAGCTCTCTCAACAGGCTCCGCCGATTTCATCAACCAGTAAATTAACACTACCCTCTCCCTTTTTCTTTCATTTTATTGTTCTTTCTCTTTCTCTTTCTCCTCTCCGTACTTAGACCCCCGCGTTCATCTTCGATCTCCCGTTCAGTTTTCTCTTATTCTTTCAGTTGTTCGATAACTGAGTAATTTCTTTCGCTTACCTTTAAAATAACGTTACAGTGCGCTCTAACGTGTCCACCGCTCCTTCACCGCCACGCCGCAGCGTGATACGTTTCGTATGGTCGCGCCGAACCGTTATCAGAAGCAGGACTCGAGCCGCCCAAGAACTTCGCCCCGCGGTCCAACCCTGCATTTCTCACCCTCCGACACCGAACACTCCGACAGAGACACTCGCGATACCCTCCCTCGTCCCTTTGTTTTCTCCTCCACTCGAAATCTCATACTCACCACCACTACCCCTACCTATCTCACCTAATGAGACTCCCGCTCCACAAACCCCAGCTCCTCACTCCGACTTCGATCCCGAATTCCTGACCTTCCCCGATCAAACTACCCCTCTTCCTTCTCAGACCTTCCATTACATTACATCCATAGAAGACCTCCTTGATTTTTGAGTGACTGCTCCTCCCAACACCTCCCAACCTGCCATTGTATATCTAGAAGGTTTCCCACATCCATTTACCATCCCGGTTGAAAATCTGACTCCTTTCTTCGAATATTCCCTTCCTTCTTAAATCCAAATTATCACACACACACACACACACACACACACACACACTCTCACACCTACATTATTATTATAATATATACACACCTATATATACATACCTATATATCTATAAGTATCATGTATTAGAAATTCTAAATTTTTATTATATTTCATAATAATTAAACCCGGTTTGATTTATTTTTGAGAAACATCTCCTCGTATTCCTAACGCTAACACCACGATTGCACTTGGTCCAATCCCCGGCCCTTTGGATTCATTTCCAAGGCCGAAAATAAGGGCATTCGGACGTACTGGCCCATATGGGATAGAAGTGTGCCCCTAAGGCACACTGACCCATTTTCCGGCCTTTAGCGTGTGCGTCCGCCTCGGGGATCCGCTCAGCGGAGCAATGACCCCGAGCGAGGCTTCCACTTCGTCCCCCTTCAAACCCCCGGCTCTTCGAGAGCCTAAGGACGAAGAGAAGTGCCTCCCGTCCGAGTCGGTTTTCCCACCTTGCTCTTTTGCGGCCCGGAGCTAGGATCCGACAACGACGGTAGACAAGTCTCCTGTTACGACCACCCCCTCAGGTTCCATGCGTGCGGAACCTTGGACGTAACACTGTGTACCAAAGCGTTCGGACAAGAAAAAAATTTCGTCAAAGACGGGACGAATTCTTAATTTAAAAATATCGGAGATTGTACAGTATAAGCTGCGAACGCGCGACGAAGTTGCGCCACGCTCGTGAGTGCGGTTGCAGTATATATTTTGATACTACGTTTTAAGATTATTTTAATACCAAAATCATGCGACCACCAAATTCTTTGACGATTGGATAACGAACTTTAGAGCGCGGCGCGCGTCTTTCGCGACGTATTAATTATTTTCACTGATTTAAAATGAGCACTAAATTCAAATATGTATATATTTTGATACATTGATGTCCAAGGATTATTGTTATATTAAAATCATGCGAGCACCAAATTCTTTGACGAGCAATTAATGTAAATTAGGACTCGACGTCATCGGTCGGAATGTATTTATTATATTTATTGCAACCGCACTCACGAGTGTGGCGCAACTTCGTCGCGTGTTCGCAGCTTATGTTTTACAATCACCGATAATTATATGCTCGGAATTCGTCCGGTCTTAGAAGAAACCGAAATTTCTTCCTCGTCCGATCGCTTCGACACACAGTACAAAATCTCGAGACCGATAATTGGGCGCCAGGGCCTGGCGGCCAGGCACGAGCGAGCGTGCCACTCTTACTCAAAATTACTCGGATTATTTTCCACACAATATTACATTAAACTGCGAACGTCGGCGGCCCTCTCAACCGGCTCAGCCTCGAAAATGGTAGAGGGGGCGGTTCGTGATTGAATATAGAGGATCGTTGGAGGAACGAACAGGGCGGCGATAAGAAATAATCATAGACTTATAAGATAGACGGAGCGTTCATACGAGAGGAGCTGAAGACAACATTGAAGGACAGCTCTACTCCAGACATAGTTGTTTCTTTCTTTCACAGTGAGCGGTGAGGGACCAATTAGCTTGAGTGAAAGGCTACAACTCTCGAACGTCTATCTTTGATGCTCTCGGCGACTTTCCGGCCTGTCGCGGCGACCAATCGATTCACTGCTAGAAAAGAAGAATACTACTCCGCGACTGTTTCTTTCTCTTTTTATCACGTCTCCAGATTCTCTCGTATGAATGCTCCGTCTATCTTATAAGTCTATGGAAATAACACAGTGCTTAATAGAAATAAAATAACAAATTTATTCTGTAAATCTCTAGCTTGACAAGGTGGTGACAATAGTAAGCGATAGAAAGCGGTATTTCAATGCGTATTTTTCGCGGTACGCTCCCGACAACATAGAACAATGATATTAATTATTAGTAGCCCGAGCTCACTCCTCATCCGGATAATTCGAGCAAGATTTCGCGAACAAAAATTCGGCTCTTTGATAGCTGCGATAGATAACGGTTATGGCGTAACATCAAACACTGCGTGACCTCGTGCTTGCTCGCGAGGATTTCGAGTCGCTGTACAGAGCGTCAGAAAGAGATCACAAATACGCTGACAACATTCCGATACCAATATACAATACAACAATTACGCGATAACATGTAACGATTGTGACTAGGCTGTGGCTTATGCGGACGCGAAAATGACTATAAGGGATTATCATACTACGTAGTGAGGGGAGGCGGCGCGCTCATACGACATTAACGCGAGAAAACTCAAAAGCTGACGCAATCGCAATGTCGCGTGCGCCGTGCAACTGAAAGAAGAAACCGATAATAATACGCGCCTCCCCTACAGGAAATTGGCAACCTTACAATTGACTGACGTCCGTCTCACCCGATAGTCCTCCTGTTAGCTCTCTCGGTTCGATCCCGTTCGGTCGTCCTGAATCCCTCACACGTTTCCGATGCGGTAGTCGCAGCACAAGTGCCGGGTATTGATCTTTCTAAGGGCAGACAGTGATCACTAATCCCCACGAGGGGGCCTAATCGCGTCTAATTGCCGCGTGACTCCGCGAAAAGCGTGCTGCTTGTCGCGAACGTATCCTGCGCTCTGGCGCGCGGAATTTAATTTGGAGTCGCAGGATGTTTCGGCCGCTTCGGGAACTCTCCCTGATTTCCTGTATGCGAGAGACTCGTATCTCGGTGGCGACGTCTCCGTAGCCGCGGTTTCAGCTCCGCAAGGGTTTCAGCTCCGCAAGCTTCGTCGTGGGGGTCTCTCGCTGACACTAGAGTGGCCATCCTCGGTTATTGTCCTTGCGGTTCTTTCATTGGCTGCGCCTGTAATGCGATGTAATGAGCGACAGAAATTTCGAAATAGAGCGACAATTGTTAAAGCGTGGAGCGATATCACCTGCGTGCCACCCTCTTGATAACATGCTGTGCGCCCATCTTTTCCTCTCCTACTCCGTATCTAAACCTCTGTTGGCAGTCCTTCTTCCTCCGCTGGTCCGGTGAGACGGCTCATGATATACAGGGTTGCAAAGTAGTTGCTAAGTATCCTGAAAAACTCGCAGCACGACAGCGCACGGAAAACAAAAATGAATTCGACGCAGACTATCCGCGAGACGCGCGATACCGAAACAGCAAGGAGCGCACGCCTGTGCGTGCGCCTTCTAAAAGTGGAAGAATCCAGGACGCCAACGGCGCTGTTCAGTCTGGTCTTACGATCCTTGTGACGGACGGAACACGTCACGTCACATTATTTATTTATTTTAATTTTTATACGGTTAGTAACAAATTTGAATCTTTCGAATATATGTAAAGTCTACATCATTTTAGATGTGAATACTTTTAAAGATATGTGTACCACGAGCTCTCTACATGTAGGTGTCGTATACGATGGTGTAGTGTTTAATATATGTTGGTATATTTGAATTAACGTTATATTTGAAAATATTTTTGCTCTATTTTGGAGCACTAAATTAGCACTAAAATTTCTGTGTACTTATTTTTTGTATATGTGCATTGTATTTTTTTGTTATGGTGGGTCCAGCTTGCCATTAAGCTAAACTTCCCCTTCCTCTTTTTTTTATTTCTGCTAAACAGTTTGAGCACTACAATTCGGAATAGAGTACTAAATTAACACCTAAAAAACACTAAATTTTTTACTTATTCCGAACTTTTCTTGATTTTTTTTTTTCGATGGTGGAAGATCCAGCTTAAAGACATCTAAAATTGAAAAAACAATTAGACATTGTTTCATAAAAATTTCAGACATTAAATTTCAATTTGTAAGAGTAATATTGTAATTTCGCAACGCAACAAATACGGCCACTTTGTATGATTACAATTTCCTCTTAAAAATTGAATAAATCATAAATTGTAAGCACACTGTATTTGTGATGTAAAATCACAAGAATCAAAACTTAAAAGGCTGAAATTTTTACGAAATAACGTCTAATTATAATAAAATATAATTTTCTCTTGGAAATTAAAATAAAATATAATTTATTTTAATTTCCAAGAGAAAATTATATTTTATTACAATTAGACGTTATTTCGTAAAAATTTCAGACTTTTAAGTTTTGATTCTTAAGACTAACCTTGTAACTTTTTAAAATAATTATATTCTATTTTAATTTCCAAGAGGAAATTATAAGCATACAAAGTGGCTGTATTTTTTGCATGAGTTTACAATTTAGTTTTAAAAATTGAAACTTAAAAACAAAATAGAAATAAAAAATGGCTTGATAATTATAATTATAATTATAAACAATATTTAAAAAAGGAGCATTCATCCAAAATTTGGTAGCCAGTTATTAGTAGTGATATTATATACTTAAAGTTAATATTACAAAATTATAAACGTTTCGGCAGATATTCGGCCTTCTTCAGTATGTTCAGTATATAATATTCTAATCTACACTAATCATATTTGTTTCCAGTCGATTAACAATAAAAATAAAGAGCTTAAAACTAAATTTAATTCAGTCATAATAGTATTCGATTATCAAGTAATATACATTATTTGAGTGTATGCAACTAATAGGGGTTCTTATGACATAGATGATTTTTACGTTGATATTACAATATTGATCTGTTCATTCCATTGCGAGTCCTCATGTAGTACAAAATTGCCGAGTTCTAGTTTGAATTTACAAAATTAACTTATTGTATAAACTTTTTTCTACAAATATTTTTGTTATATTAACAATTTGATTAACATACCTGTACTAGTATGCGATGGGAATTATAAATCTTCAATATCAATTTCTCACAATATATTAGTTAAATTTTATTTTATTTTTAAAGATGGAAGAATTCGACTAATAAGGAAGTTCTTCCATCTTTAAAAATAAAATAAAATTTAACTAATATATTGTGAGAAATTGATATTGAAGATTTATAATTCCCATCGCATACTAGTACAGGTATGTTAATCAAATTGTTAATATAACAAAAATATTTGTAGAAAAAAGTTTATACAATAAGTTAATTTTGTAAATTCAAACTAGAACTCGGCAATTTTGTACTACAAAATGATAATTTATAAATAAATGAGGACTCGTAATGAAATAAACAGACCAATATTGTAATATCAACGCAAAAATCATCTATGTCACAAGAACTCATATTAGTTGCATATACTCAAATAATGTATATTGCTTGATCATCGAATACCATTATGACTGAGTTAAATTTAGTTTTAAGCTCTTTATTTTTATTGTTAATCGACTGGAAATAAATGATTAGTGTAGATTAGAATATTATATGTTGAACATACTGAAGAAGGCCGAATATCGGCCGAAACGTTCATAATTTTTTAATATTATCTTTAAATATATAATATCGCTACTAAAATAACTGACATTTTGGCTAAATGCTCCGTTTTTAAATATTGTTCAAAACTTAAAATCTAAAATTATTACGAAACAATGTTTTATTGTTTTTAATTTTAAATATTGTCAATGTTCCCATAAATTAGCAAATAATTACTTGCCAATTTAGCCAAGACAACAAATAATGAACTTACAAGAAAGTCATAATACTCCTTGAAAGTAAAAGATTGTCATCGCAAAAATGTGCGACGTTTATTTGGTTTCGTTATTCATACCGCTTCGACGAAGTGCAAATAATGAAATTTTTCCTCCAAATTATTATTTTTTAATCATTGAACTCTATTCTTCGAAAAATCGTTGACAAACAGTATGTTTATTGAAGTTGATTTTACAAGAATAATATTTGTCGCATTCCACGCATCAAATCAATA
This sequence comes from Trachymyrmex cornetzi, assembly GCF_001594075.2. NCBI lineage: Eukaryota > Metazoa > Arthropoda > Insecta > Hymenoptera > Formicidae > Trachymyrmex > Trachymyrmex cornetzi. Next base: position 75,277 of record NW_017299929.1, on the reverse strand, counting down.
TTGAGCAATTGGTCTATCGCGTGTCTATCGCGTGAACGGACATAACGGATGCATATTGGTGGCCGGATAATGAGTTATGGTTTCAATGAGAAGCACAGCAATGATCATTATGTCATCAAGTATTGATTCATGATAATATCACCATCGTCAACACACTGAAGCTTCAACATACTTAGCTATTGTGTATTTACTCATTGTCAGTTTCATTTCGAAATATTACTCATAAACTATCGTGGCAAATAAAAAAAATTAAGAAATATTAAAACTTATCCAAAAATTCAATTTGCTATTATTTGTATCGATATTTTAATAATATTAGATTGTACCGTTTCTCGAGAAATCAATATTCGTTTCTATTTAACTAAATAAATATGTATAAACATAACGTAAATATTTTAGCTTTTCCTCTTTTTACGGAATTATAAAAATAGCCATAATAAAACAACTTTACATTTTGCATGAAACATTTTCATAAACTCTTTCTTCTTTCAACAAACGAAATATAATTTACTAGCTATTCCGGTTAACAAATTCAATGAAAATTAAGAAGTATTTATAAATTTAATTTTCTTGATATACTATTTTATCGCATCATTTTTATTCCGCACTTGCAGTCACAGAAATACGATTGAATATTTAAACTATGTTTGACTACTCATAACTACGTTCAAACAAATTCTGCGAGCAATAAGCGCAATGGTAGAACCTCGCAACGTTGAACACGAGAAGCATCGATTCGACGAGACACAATTTTACATGTAATACATGGGAAGGAATAAGTCAGCATGAAAAAGAGAGACTGCAGGCAAGAAAAAGAAAAAGAGAAAAAGACAAAGAACGGAAAACGTATAGTTCTACGGTTACAGCTGTGGTTTCAACTGCGGCACTTATTGCTCGTGTTATGCGGAACGGAGCGTGAATTTTAGATCGCGAATCGGCGAGCGAAGATAAGCAATGGAATCGATACAACCTCGAATCGCGTTGTCATTTTAATGGGCTACTCCGATCTGGAACTTCGCGCGCGGTTTTTTCTTGGCCAGAAAATGATTCTAGAGGATCCCAAACGTGTACTCCGCGCGCATATTCTTCATCGGCAGGAAAACGTACCTAAAGGGTTCTCATTGTAATTGATCGGCCGTCTATTCTCATAAGAGTCATTATGCCCAGACCGACCTGACAACCTGGAACTTCAAAGGGTAGCCAATTTCCATTAGCGGCTTTAATTAATTAACGATCGACAACCGTGGTTAATTAATGCGTTTTTACTTATGACGATGAAAAATTGATTTTATTCTTGATACCGAGATGGATTAAACGGTCAAATGACGAGGAAATTTGAACTGCGAACTGTACTTCGATCTTGCTCAATGACGCATAAATTTTATGTTTGTTACGTCGGTAATTATTGATGCAATAAATTTCGAATGGTTTATCCAGTTTCGTATTTTCTCGTATGAATGTTCTTCAAAATAATTATAATCGCAATGTATTATATTATCGCAACATAAATATAAAATTAAATTGTGAAAAGGATATATTTTTGTATGCATTTTCATTTTTCATTTAATCACATAACCATTGAGTAAAAATATCGACAAATAGATAACGCTTTTACGAGTAAGCAGAAAAACTGCATAGAAGAGATAAATTATAGTTTCGATATATAATATGTATAAGGGGATGTACCAGAACCAGTAGACTATAAAGGGCCGTCTACAATACATGGAGTAAGAAGTAAGAGTAAGAAATTGACCAATCACAGTCGATTATTCTTCTCACATTCGACAGTGATTGATCAATTTCTTACTCTTACTTCTTACTCCGTGTATTGTAGACGACGCCTAAGAGTAAGTAGAATAATCGTGGCTACGTTAAAAAAACAAAACACGCGAGACACGCGTAAACGTGTCTGAGCACGCAACAGCGACTGCCACTCAGTGCTGTAACATCCCATTGCGAACACATCTATGATAGAAGTTACACTACAATTTTAAATATCGTACACGTAAGTAAATATTTTTATTCTTAAAGTTTTTGTTTTACAATCGTATATGACTGCTTGAGATATTTGATTTCTATTTAGATTCTAAGTTCTTACTGAATAAAGTCCAACAGATTTTTTTGTTTATCTGTCTTTGTTATCATATACTGTTAATGTTTTTAAAAAATAAACGGATGGCGATAATAGGCTAACCACAGCATGGGACTATAAGACTCATTTAGTGACGACTATTATATAGTACCTACTCAATATTTCATTCCTTTAAAGAGATTTACCTTAGTGGTAAATGTTATAAGTTTAGTTCTCTCACGTCTAATCTCGATAAAACTAGACTCATTCAATTTGTTTTTGCACGAAACGAACGAATTTAGCAAAAAGAAGCATTGTTCTGCAAAGCGCATTATTGTTTTTAAAATACATTTTTAAAAAAGTTTTATGAATATGTAGCCAAAGATGTAACTTAAAATACATTAATTTTCATTTTAATAATCTTATAGTCAAACTATCACATATCATGAGTCACCCTATCCCGAGGCTAGTCGATTCAGATGGAATGCATTAGGAAAATACATTTTTTCCCATATTAGTGGGAAACCCATTTTATCAATTTCTCATTATTATTAACCTTTACCGTACAAGATGCAATTTAGTGTCTCGTCCGTACAAACGGGGGTCACTATAATGCGTCCATTTTTTTTAGAATGATTCAAACAATTTCTAAAAATTCACCAACATACATAGCTTTCTAGAATAAATATTGGAACTTCATTTTGGAAAATAATAAAATGTATAATTTATAATTACCGAAAGACTCAAAGAAACTTGCACGAACAGGAATCGCTCGGTCACCAATGACCCGACTTGTAGGGTAAGAGTCAAAATAATTAGATAGTTAAACATATGTAGTAACTGGTGTAGAATTCATTTTTTTTAAGTCTCTTAATTTTGTCTCCGTAAAAATTCGAAACTGAAAAATAAGTCTGCTAGCCCCGATCTCCCTTAATATATAATTTCTAGTTAAAAATTATAGAAAGAATGTACATAACTGAATCGTTGTGAAATTAAAAAAAAAGTTTTTTTGCGATTACAATTGCATGATAAAATAATTATAGTTAAAAACTTTATTTTCATAGTTATTACCTTATAATGTTAGTAAAAATAATTAATTTATTGTTCCATGTACAAAAAAAAATTTTAGGAGACAACTACACCATTTCTGCCGATGCGTGTACATGCATATATACATATAATATTTTTGTAGTTATTCAAACTGCGCGCCGAAATTTTTCCGGACTTTATCTAACGCAATTAAAGCCTCGGTGGTCTAATGGCTTAGGACGCTCGGAATACAAGAGATCCGGGTTCAAGTCCCGGCCGAGATAATATTTTTTGCAATAAATTTATTTAAGGTTTTCAACACATTGTCAATTTAATTTAACTTGTGATATTATTGCAGTAGTTTAATTGCGTTAGATAAAGTCCGGAAAAATTTCGGTGGGCAGTTTAAATAACTTCAAAAATATGATATATATGCATGTACATATATAGGATATAGATAATTCACTGGGAATTATTTAAGCAAAAAGATCTAGCTTTGACCGTCATAGACCCGAATATGCTTATACTTAGTATTTAATATCATCTAACGTAAGAAACGAATCAAAGATGTCATTATTTTCGAATTTGGAATTAAAAAAGTCTGCACTATTGACTTCGATCAAGTTCAGCCTTCGGTTTAAGATCCCCTTAAGGGATCCTAAAGCAAAGTTCAAACTCCGACGAAGTCATCATAGGTCGCTGTTTTTCAAGCGCATCAACATATCTTTTTATACTACCATCCAATATCTCATGCAACCTATGATACACACACGTTCAATTTTCGTATAACAAATTCGTCGCGATAAAGAGTCTAAGTCTAATTCTGAGAACTCGACGTTATTTGTTCGTGCAAACTACGTGTTTGTGGATTACTATTTCGTAAGTACAGGTTGCAAAACTTTCGTATCAAGCAAATGTTGTCACGACTTAACAGCTTGGGACGCCAGGTTACACTAAGAAATGGTAAAAAATATATCAATTTCGAAATTTTTGGTCATTCTCGGCATAAACTCCACCTCACAAACACGTATTAATGCGTATACTTTATTCCTGGAAAAGAATTTTCGAATCTATGAAAATAAAAAAAGTACCCAGATAACCAAGCAATATCCCACGATACCCGCACAAAATACCGCTACCGTACTGTTACTGTACTGCCACGAGATGACGGTGTGTACGGCAACTGTACGGTAGCAGTACAAAAAGTGTACATGATATTGTAAGATAATTATATGGAAGGAAATGTTGGCGATCCAGTATTTATTGATAGATAAAAAAAGTTCAGAAAAATACACTTAAACTGCTCACACGCGTTTTCATGCTCGCTCGCCTCAGCCTCCATGATTCTGATCTTCCCGCCTTCGTCTACCTTCGCGCAAGCGCTTTAAGCATTAGCCTACCTAGGGATCTCTATCTATCTCTGCGCCTTTCAGTACAAGTGGCGCGAAACTAAACTTAAAATATTTCTCACATTCGGCCACTCTGCATAATCATGCGTCCCGCATGACGCGACTTAGTCAGTAATTAAACATTTGTAACAAAAGAGTTCAACTGTGTAACTTAGATCTAAATTATTTTTAAGAATTTCTTGTATTAAATCAACTAGGAACATTCTATGGCTTAACTACTTATAGCTAACATTGTTCCAAGGCTTCATATACTCAACGCATGCAGAGCTACGCATGGGTCCCTTGTGGTCCCCTATTTTAACTACATCATACGTGTCGTTGAATTTAGCTCTTTCAATACGGTATGGACCTAAATATTTTGCTGGCAATTTTTGCCCTGCGCTCAATTGTGTTCTTTTGATTGCTACAATCTCTCCTAGCTTATATTTTGGTGCCTTTTTTCGTCTAAGATTGTATGTCTTGCAATTTTAGAACTGTACCTTCAAAATTTGTTCTTTTTAGCCTTCGTTCTAATTTGATTACGTTCCTCCTCAAATTGCTATTGAAATTCCTGCACTATCATTTCTCGTAATTTTAGATCAGTGTTGTTAACGTTGCCGGAGTTGCGTTTTAAATGTACCGCGGCGCTTGGATGGTAGACCTAGCTAATATGGCGGAGGAGTTGGACGTCTAGCGCCTTGGTAGCATGTCGCGGAAGAAGGTGGCGCATCGATAGAGTGGAGGAGTATGAGAGTGGAGAGTTCCGGTCTCAGTTAAATTAGCAGCATTGATTGTACTGAACGAAACTTTGATATTGTAACGCTTAGAATAAAGAAAGGTTCTAGCAGAGTATTCAAGAGATTCTTATAAAACTCAGCGATATTCATTCAAGGAATGATCACCTTGATATTTTGGTCTTTCGAGCCGGATCGTAGGAGGTGAGATAACCAGCCAGCAAAAAGACATTAACACAAAGTGTTACATGGTCGCATGTTTAGAAGCAGAAAGTGTAAGTGAGTCTCCACAATCCTTAATTCCCCTTCCTTAGAAATGGCTGACCTTCCTCAGAAAAGTCTAAGAATAAAGCGTGGTAAATTTAAGACACAATTAAAGCGGTTTCAGAATTTTATTGAGGCGGATAGCGATGACGACGGGCATGAGATCAACGAAAGGCTTAATAGATTCGTAGAAGTGTTAAAGAAATTCTATAATATTCAATATGTTATTAGAGAGAAGCGTAAATCAACGGTGCAAGAAGGTTAAACTGCGGATCAGGTCGCAGAAAGAGTAGATACAGAAGAAGATGAGATAGAAGTAGAGTTCGAGGATAGTTATTATAGGTTAGTGGCAGTCGCGAAACGTAGATTAGAAGAGCGGCAACCAACCGTTGAACACGCAGCGGTAGCAGGATCAGGCGTAAGAACAGTCCAGAAACCAGGAGTGAAATTACCGACTATAGTATTATCGACATTTAACGGACAGTTTAGTCAATGGTTGCAATTCAAAGATGCATTTCTGTCACTAATTGATAAAGATGAGGCATTAACGGGTGTCCAAAAGCTTCAGTGCCTGAGGGGTACATTGAAGGAGGAAGCATTGCATTTTGTAGAAGGATTACAGACTACCGCCGAAAATTATAAGATCGCGTGGGAATTGCTGACTAAGCATTACGAAAATCGAAGACTCATTATTAACGAGCACTTAAAAGATGGTTGAAACAGCGTCAATAGCAAAGGGCAGCGGAGCTGCAATTAAACAGTTTGTAAATCACCTAAGGATGCATGTCAAGGCATTGGACACATTAAAGTTACCGGTACAGCAATGGGATGCGATTTTAATTTATTTGGCGTCTACTAAGGTATAGATTATCATATGCGCAGGGAATGGGAGGAACATATACGTCATTCTGGGCTGAGCGAAGTACCGTGAATGGGGAGGAGCTGTTTGAATTTTTAACTGGAAAATACCACATGTTGGAAATGGTAGAAAAAGAAAAATCGACATCCGAAATGCACAAACACAATGAGAAGAAGCACGAGAGGTCTATAGCATTAGCGTCTACGTCAAGAATGCGACTATTGCAAGGGCGGACATCGCATATACGGTTGTGAGAAGTTGTTGAAGTTACCGATATTATCACGTGTTAATGAGATAAAACAGTTAAAACTCTGTCTTAATTGTTTAAGACAAGGACATTGGAACAAAGAATGTAGGTCGTCTGGCTGCAAAATTTGTAAAGCCAAGCATAACTCTCTGCTGCATATAGAAAAAAGGAAAACGTAAGTCAGGAGGATTCCAACAACGGCTCTATTACCACTCATTGTACAAAGGCTTCGCAACAAGTATTGTTATCAACAGCTAGAATATATATATTTGATATAAATGGACGCCAGCACAATTGTCGAGTGCTTCTCGATCCTGGTTCCCAGTCAAGTTTAGTAACCAAGGCATTAGTAGACAAACTGCATTTATCGCCAAGCACAGTAGATAGATAGATAGATATATTTATTTTGGTTCCCCTCGGGGTTACAAATTTTTCTTACACCTAATCTTACACTCTAACCTTAGCCTACCTTAAAACTAACTTACAACTATCTTACACTTCCGATCCCTACTCTCTCTCCCTCTCTCTCTCTCTCCTCCCGGACCTCCGCTTCCGTTGTCCTATCAATCCATATTCTTGGACCCTTCAAAATCTTTACTAACTTTAACATTTAACACATATTTCCTCACAGAGCCTCCCTTCCCTCTCATCCAATCTCATTCTCTCTCTCATCCTCTCATTCATTCCTCCCTCCCTCTCTCACCCCCTCCCCTTCTCCCTCCCTCCTTTCTCCTTTCCGTTCCACCCCTCAATCATTCTTACCCTCCCCTATGTCCCCTTCCTCCCTCATCCTCTTCCTTTCCTCCTCAACTTCCTTCATCCATCCCTCCCCCTCCCCTACTTCCCCCAGTATCCTCCCCACCACTTTTTGCCAGTTCCCTCCTTCCCCTATTTTCCACGCTCTATATCCCATATATGCTCCCATATATGCTCCCATGTTTCCCACCCACTCCTACACAGCCTGCACTTCCTTTCCTCCTCTTCCTCCTAATATCTCCCTTCCTTCACCTCATTCCCTAACCTGAACCTAGCTACCCTTCTCCATCTCCCTCCCCCCATCCCTTACTTAAATATTTCGGCAGCCCCTCCCCCTTTAGCCATCCATACCACCTATTATATCTCGAATCCCTAATTTTTTCCCATCTTTCCACCCTCTGCATTTGCCTATCCCTTTCTCCTCAAAATTAACCTCTCCCTCCCCATCCCCCCTTACCCCTCTATCTACCACTGCCCCTCTTTCCACAAAATATTGCTCTCTTTCCCTCTCCCATCCCTCTAACTTTTCCCCTTCCCTAAATTATTCATCGCTTCCTCCCAACACAATCTCGCCAACCTACTTCCTCCCCCTCTCCTTAATCTCTTCTCGAATGCCCACGCCCTTTTTCCCGCCTTTGCCCTCAACTTTTCTCTTTGCAACTCCTCCCTCACCAAATATCCTGGCGTCCTTCTCTCTACCACTAACACCCACCTTAAATATCTTTCCTGTAAACTCTCCACTGCTTCTCTCTCTTTCCATCCCCAAATTTCCACGCCATAGCTCACCATCGCCCAAATCAGTTTATCAAATAACCATACCCTTCTTTTCCAGTCCTTTCCAAACCTCCTCTTCCCTATCCCCCATACCGGGTGGCACGCAGTTGGAAACGGCTAAATTGGACACGAGCCACTCACAGCGCTTGAGACTACAAAGCTCCTAAGCATCGGTCGCTGTGATTGGTGGTGTCCAATCGAGACGTGGTCAATCGGGATCACCCCCCCCCCCACACCTGTCCCATTACCACCATCGCCCTCGCCACTCTCTCCTTTACATGCTCCTCCTGCCCCCCATTCCTCTGCATGGTATACCCTAAATATCTGAACTTTTTCACCTTTTCTATACTTTTCCCCTTCCATCTCCAGTCCACCTTATTACACCTTCCCCCTCCCTTTCTAAACCTCATTATTTTTGTTTTATCTATGTTCAATTCCAGCCCCTTCCTATCCACATATCCCTCCAGCCTCTCTAACAAACTTCTCATACT
>NW_017299929.1:64319-66591 GCF_001594075.2 Trachymyrmex cornetzi | reverse complement strand
CCTTACCCATCTCTTCCTCTAAATCCGCCATCATGATGTTAAATAACAAAGGGCTCAGTGGACACCCCTGCCTTATCCCCCTCGCTGTCCAGAAGCTTTCCCCTAATTCCCACCCCTCTCCGCTCTAACTCAACTTTTTGTTTCCGTCATTATTTCCCCCACTCTTTCTACCAACCCTTCCCTTACCCCCCTCCTCCTCAACGTCACCACCAATATCCCCCTATCCACCGAATCAAATGCCGCTTTAAAATCCACAAATAATGCAATCAATTTCCCCCCTTTTTTCCTTACCTGCCTATTTACTAAATAATTCAATACATAGATGTTATCCATCCCCTTCCTAAAACCTGTATGATTCGGTGGAATTAACCCCTTCCCTTCCACTTCCTCCCTCAATCTTTCCGCCAATGCCGCCGTATATACTTTGTATAACGTCGGCATTATCGACACCCCCCTATAATCCTTCACCTCTTCCCCCTGCCCTTTTTTCCTTACCGGCACCACCACTCTCCCTTTCCATTCCTCTGGCCATCCCCCTCCCCTCCTTCCAAACTTTATTATATCACCTCCACACCCATTCCTCCATCTCCTCCCCCCCATACTTCATTTGGAATCCTGTCCACCCCCATTGTCTTTCCATCCTTCAAATTTCTCGTCACTTTTCTTATCTCCTCCCTACTCAGCTCCCTTTCTCCCCCTTGTCCCTCCCTCATACTCTTTCCCCTTACCACCCTCTCCTTTCTACCCCCCCTAACAATTCTTTAAAGTATTCCTCCCACTCCCTCATCTCTATCCCCTTATTTATCCCCTTCCATTTCTTTCTTTCCCCATTCACTATTTCCCATACTTGTCCTTCATTCTTCGCTCCCTCCACTTTTCTTTCCCATCTTTCATTCTCCTCTTTTTTCTTTAGCTCGCACAGCTCCTTATATTCCCTTTTTTCTCTCCTATACTCGTCTCCATTTCTATTCCCTTTCCTCCACCCCCTTAATACCCTTCTCACCCTCTCTTCTTCTCTATACACTCCTTGTCCCACAATCCCCTTCCCTTCCTTTCTTTACCTCTCTCCTTTTCAATACTTCCCAAAACCTCTCTTATCCTTTCTTCCGTTTCCTTCATATTCTCCTCCCCCCACCCTTCCCTTCATTCCACTTCTCCCAGCCTTTCCCTAAAAACCACCCTTCCTTCCTCATCCCACATCCCCCTATTTGCTCCTCTCCCTTCCTTTCCTTTATTTTTTCCCTTTTCTTTTCCTCCCCTTCATGCTACTATCAAAGAATGATGATCCGATTCTATCGCATCTCTTACTTCCATAAACTCAATCTGCTCCCTTGCTTCTTCATCCACCAAAACATAATCTATCTCTGATTCCCCCCTTCCCCCTGTATAAGTCCAGTTACTCTCCTCATCCCCTTTTATATTGCTATTCAATATTGCCCACCCTCTCTTCCTTATAAATCCCACCAGTTTCCTTCCTTCTTTATTTACCTTCTATCCTTTGATCTTCTCTCCTCTTCCTCCTCTCCTTCTATCTCCTCCGTTATTCTCCCCCCCCTCCCTCCCCGTCCTAACATTAAAATCCCCCCCTATCACCGTTTTTACCCCTTCTTCTCTCCCCTCCATCCATTCAACCATGCCCTCCAGCTTACTTTGCAAGTCCATATTTATGTATACCCCCAGCACCCTTACCCTGCTTTCACCAACTTTCATCACCCCCGTCATCATTCCCTCCATTCCCTCCATTTCCTCCCTCTCTCCCCCACATACAGTTCTCTCTTTATCCCCATTATCATTCCCCCCTTTGGCCTCCCTTTCTTATACCTTCTTCTTGCATTCTGTATTCTCCACACATATCCATCCGGTAGCCTCTCCCTTAATTTTTTCTCTCCCTTTCCCTCCACCCATGTTTCCATCAAAATCATTACATCCCATCTTTTCAAATTATCCCAAAACTCCCTATCCTTATTTCCTAACCCTGCTACATTCCAAAACACTATCCTCACCACTTTCTCTCCCCCCCTCCTCTCCCTCTACCCTTCTCTCCCCCCTCCTCATTCCACTGCTCTCCGTTCCCTATCACTCCTTTTCTATTCCCCCCTTTCCCCACCTCATCTCTTGGTCCTTTCTCCCCCCCTTTTTACATCGATCTTTCATCTCTGCCCCTCCCTTGCCCCTCCACCCCCTTGTTCTTCCACCATCTCCATTCCCTCCCTTCTCTCCCTTTCCGCTCCCTTATTCCTTTCTCACACCTTATTTCCCTCCCCCTCCCCCC
>NW_017299929.1:63323-64057 GCF_001594075.2 Trachymyrmex cornetzi | reverse complement strand
CCTGCCTACCTACCTCTATCATTCTTATTTTTTCCACCACCACCCCCCTTTCTATACTTACTAATATCTCCTTAACTTTCCTTTCTATCTCCCCCTCTCCCCCCTTTATTCCTTTTATCACTACATTTCTTTTCCTCTCTCTCTCTACATTCACTCCTTCTCTCCAATCTTCTTATCCTTCCCATCCAAATTTCCTTTCCTTCTCCCTTCTCTACCTTCCCTATCTCCCTCTCTTTTCCTCCCTCTCCTTTTCTTTCTCCTGTCACTACCTTCATTTCCCCCAATTCCCCTCCCAACGCTTTTAATCTCTCCAACATTTCCCCCTTTTCCCTCTGCCATTTTTCTTCTTTCACCCTTAACTCTTCTTTTATTTTCTCCATTTCCTTTCTCATCCATTTCTTTTGTCCCTCCGCTACCTCTCTTATCTCTTTACTCATTCCCTTCAAGCCCTCTCTCATTTCCACTCTCATCATAAAGGAAAAATTTCCTTTAATTCCTTTAATTCCTTTAATTCATTTAATATTTCCTTCATCACTCCTTCCTCATTTTGACAGATGATCTCAACGTCTTTTTGCTGCTTCTAAAAACCTCTTCCATCTTCCTATCTTCCGATTCTCCCCCCTCCCCTTCCCTCTTCTTCTTCATGAACTTCGCCAGTTCCCCCGTACTTCCCCTTCTATCTTTCTCCAACTTCATGATTCTTTCCGTTATCTCTCCTTATTCCTCCCCCCCTC
>NW_017299929.1:61476-62999 GCF_001594075.2 Trachymyrmex cornetzi | reverse complement strand
TACCAACACACACACACTCCACTCTCTCACTCTAATCTCGCTCTCTGCTCTGTCCAACTTTCCTATCTCCTATTATCTCTCTGCACACCGGAAACGGAAGTCCTATCGCCAAGCACAGTAAATGTTCCTATTAGTGGAATAAATCGAAATAAGATTCATGTTTCTCAATCGATAAAGCTAGTAATACAATCGCGATATAACAATAAAAAGTTTAAATTAGATTGCTTGGTGTTACAGAAGATCACTAACAAGGGAAGTTTCACAACTGTCCGAAACCGATTTGATTCTCCATGAAATATATTGTAAAGCACGAAAATTTAAGAGGCACGTATTTTTTTATACGTGCGCTAACTCATGTTTAAGGGGTGAAACCCCTTTGAAAAAAAACGAAATTTCTCTTTCGAGGCAAATATCGTCCGAAATATAAAAGATAGAAGAAAATGTTTTAAATAAAACGACATAATATCAATAAAAGGCATAAACTACGAACGCAAGATGTTAGCAGCGATAAACAATATATTTATTCAACTCTAATACACATAGACGTTTCGGTCTGCAATCAGACCATCCTCAGTATAAAAAATATCAACGCAAGTGAAAGTTATATAAGTATTAAATTACGCAAACAAAAATTCAATAAAGTATAAAACTAGTCAACGCAAATTACGATGTTCTTGATAAAAAGAATTTTAACAATTGCATCTCCAAGAGATCGTAGGCACAGATTCGCAGCAAGTCAAAACCGTGGTCAAACAAGCGAAAAGTACATCAGCTAGTCGAGATAACTATCCGCGGTTTGAATTATTGCGCAGAAAATTTCCCGATTCTAGTTTAAGTATAAAAAACCGAAGTTAGTCAACTGAAGAACACAAAATTAAATTATAAATTGTAAAATAAATTAAATACCTGTGTTAACAATAGGTTGCGAGGCAGATACAGGAAGTGGAAAAATTGATGTATGTACGTTGAAAGTCAAGAACAGAACAATCAAGTCGGACCATGGCAGACAGAATTTATACTGAAAGCAGTGTCGCTAGTAGAGCATTCCAGATCAAGGTTTAAACGATGTATTAAGTAACGGTAAATAAATTTCTGGAAACTTCTCTGTATCATTTTGTTTATTAATACCGTTAATTTGTTTTTTTGATAAAAATCATTTCACAGAAGTCAATCTTTTGTGGAAAGATGGTTTAATGTCAAGAATTTTAACATTATCCCAGTCAAAATTATGATCAAGCTGAACTTGGTTTTCTGCAACAACAGTATGTAAATTACTAGATTTCCGAACATTCGATTTATGCTCGGAAATTCTCGTCGTTACCTTTCTCTTCGTTTGACCAACATAAGAAGCGTCACAATCAAGACAGTTAATTTTATAAACAGCATTACATTGTTCATTAATTTTTAATTTATCTTTACCTGTTTTTATGATAGAATTCAAACAATTCATAGGTTTAAAGGCAACTTTAAAGTTATTCTTTTTAGCAACTGATTTAAATTTATCAGATACATCTTTAATGTAA
>NW_017299929.1:59066-59623 GCF_001594075.2 Trachymyrmex cornetzi | reverse complement strand
AGGACTTTTTTTCTTAGTTTTTTACTCCTCTACACGCTCCCGAAGTTTTGCCATTTAATTTGGAAACACCCTGTATAGCTACTTACATTATAAGTGAAGTTGATAATTATATTATCATTAGTGATAATCTTTTATCATCCCAATAAATCGACGCACCATTACCTGATACTGATAAATAACAATTTATAGTTATTAATATGAATCACTCAATTAATTAATTAATTCCAAAAAACTTAGTAATACCTGCGTAGAATTATTAAAATGTATCACACAAAGTAATGCACACTTTATCAAAGACATATTTTTCTTTCCTTTGTTCGTTTTAACGCTAATAACAGTTAATGTGAGGAAAGCTAGGACGAACTGCGAGAAACTGTCTCGTATATTCTGACACAACGTATTTATATCGAAGGCTAAAGCGAACATTATATGAATTCAAAACAAATCAATATCATACAATGCCGAGCAAGGAAACATATGCTTCTGGAAATTTTTGAGTGTCAATCTGCTTGTTTAAACCGTTTTCTTGTTTTTTGATAAAGATCATCTCTGATGTT
>NW_017299929.1:52014-55611 GCF_001594075.2 Trachymyrmex cornetzi | reverse complement strand
TTTATCGCTGCTAACATCTTGCGTTCGTAGTTTATGCCTTTTATTGATATTATATTGTTTAAAATTTAAACTACGTTTGACCTAAATTGTTTTAAATAAAAGTTGTACAATTTTAAGAATACTTTAAAATTATAAAGAAAAAAAATTTTTTTATTTATTATTATTTTTTTAAATACCCCCACCACCTGTAATTTTCTTTAATTTTTAATTTTTTTATTTACCAAATTAAAGATTATTTTTTTATAAATTCAACCATGTGTAATAAAGTTACAATACGATATATCATTTTCGAGAATGAATTATTAACGTTTCCGTATATATACGCTATCCATGCTCATATGCGGAAGTAATTGTCATCGGAACAATAAAATACATAAATAAACATATAAGGAAATTGACATGATTGATATTTGTAACATTACAAATTATAAATAATGTTAAGAGTTATAATAATTATAATTATTTCCCCTTAATGTTAGTAAAACTTTTTTATTCATTTCTGTACATTACTTCCTTATAATATCTTAAGATTATTCTCTTAAAGTTATGTTTAGTTTTACACTTTAATATCTCATTTAATTGTCGTTTACGTAATAATTTTAAAACGTATATATTAACTTAATAATGAAACAATTTAATTACTAAATGCATTATACACAATAAATTTATATTTTGTTTCGTTTATTTATTATACTCATTACAATAATGATACTCGATGAAAATACTCGATGAAGTCATTATGTTTTAAATATAATGACTTCTTGCACCATGAACATTTTACTACAGCTGTATTACTGCAAACTTCGATATCACATATTGTTAAACTTTTGTCAAAACTAAATTCTACTGGATTTTCAAATTCCTCTGGTCTTTCGTTTGTATAATCATTTTTAAACCACGAATATTTAAATAAGTTATGATATCGCGGGGATGACAATTGATTATGTATCAGAGATTGTAATTTTATTATATTATTTCGTTCATGTAAATTTATATTACTACTTTCCAATAATAAAACAGTATCTGAAAATCTTTTAGCAAAATTTTTCCAAATTTTAAATCCCTAAACATCTAATGGTTATATTTTCCCTGTTGTGCCTTTCGGTATAATCATAGTAATAATATGTTTTCCTGCAGATGTTAAATCTGAAATAATATTGGGACAATGTCCAGTCCATGAATCGATAAGAAAAACGCTATTAGAATCAATATTTGGAAAATAAGCTTCTTCTAACCACATTTTAAAATGGTCTGTAAGAAATATAAATATTAAATTAATAACTATTTTATGACAGCTATGAGATTTTTAAATAAAATGTAAAGTGTATCACAGAAATAAGACTTATAAATTCATTATATTATTTCGTTTATATAAATTTATATTTATTTTTAAATAGTAAAACAGTATCTGAAAATGTATTGTAAGAGGAAATTTATTTAATTACCTGAAGTCATTTTACCAGATTTCGATGTTTTTACAATAATATTTATTGGTGTAAATAAGGTTTCTTGTACTCTTGGTCCCAATATACTATTAGTTTCTTTCAATACAATGAGTAAAGGTGACAGCAAATTTCCATTACACATATTATTGGTTGTATGAATGTGTTGTTGATGATATAGATTGCGCAACACACTCTACTTTCTTTACTCCTTCATTAGACAATGACCTTCCAGAATGAATTTCCAATTGAAAACCACTTAGATCAGAATTAAAAACATTTTCAGATCCGAACTGTTCAATAAGGTCTCACTTTTCAGAAAATCATTAGCTGTATTTTGCAACTCAACGGAATCTTCTATTGTTCTTCTAGTTACAAATTTCGTGATTTTTCTCGAAACAATTCGGTGGGATTTTTTAAATCTTAATACCCAACTGTGAGATGCTTTAAATATAGAATTAAAATTTCCTACTTCTTCTTGAGCTTGTAAAGCCCACCTTTGTAGATCGATATCATGAACTATGAATCCTGATCAACAGCTGCTGTAAATTTATTATGTGTAAATTTGGAGATGTAAGATAATTTTTCTATATGATTTCCACCTGAATGTAATTGTTCTTTCCATCGTCTTAATTGACGTTCAGATGAAATTCTTCTAAATTTATTTTGCACTGATTTTAGTGGACGATTCCTTTTGTTTTTATTTTTTTCATTAATGTCCCAATTCCGCCAATACTCAACAGCTCGTCTTTTATATGAACTATCAAAGTCTGCGTCATTATTTGAACATTGAGGATGAAAATTTAAATTATCTTCACTCCATGCTTCTTCATCTTCAATTATTTCAGAATTATAAGGTTCTTGATAATCGAGATAGGTTTCTTCTGATACTTCCAACCCATTATGAAAAATGCTATCCAGCAATAATTTTTGTATATTTTCTTTTAATACTATTTCTGGTTCAGTTACTGGTGTTTCTGTTAGATATATTGAACTTATGGATATTAATAAAAGTCTAACAACATTAAGCGGGTTGATAATCATTTCCAAAGATTAAACTTGGCTTTGAATCGTAATATAAAAACAATTTAACAAATTACACAGATATGATTATGACAAAACTACTGCACTGACTGAACGTAAAACTGCTACGTGAATATTCTTATACTGTCCATTTATACATATCTTGAATGTACACATAGCTTTACATCATATCTTACATCGGATGCGTCTCCGTTTTGGAGGGGAAGGGGGGAGGAGTCAAAATTTTATATAATTTATTCGAGGATATGCTATATCAGGAGACCCTAGTATAAGAGGAATAAGAAAGTTTCCGAATCCTCCAATTATAAAAGGCATTACTATAAAAAAAGTTATGATGAAGGCATGATTGGTAATTATAGAGTTATAGATTTGATCATTATTAATAAGATTATTACAAGATCCTAGGTCTAATCGAATAGTTATACTTATTGCTGAGCCAATTATTCCTGATCAAATAGCAAGAAGGAAATATAAGATTCCGATATCTTTATGATTAGTTGAAAATAGTTTTTTCTCCCTCGACGTCCGCGGGGTTGGTGAGATGTAGCTTCAGATTGGCATAATCTCGTGTAGCCGCCGATCATACGAAAACGCTGGAAAAAAATGCTTAACAAAAAAAATAAAGAATCGGCAAAACGCAATTACAAAGTCACCCGTAATCGCGATAAGCGCTGGCACGCCCGCCCTCCGCGACGGGAGGACACAGGACAAAAATGCCGCGCTAATTCCGGTCGGGTCAAACGACCCTTGTGACGGACGATACAAACGTCACGTCACAGTGTATTCAAATAACCTTAAAAATTGACCTTAAGGTCAAAACCAATAATGCAGATATGCAGAAAGATGACCCCCATTGTCCTGAACAACTTTTGTTTAAACAATTTTTTTGTATAGCGCTTACTTTTGGAGATATTTGGGTGGATCGATTAAAAAGGTTCATCTTGTATATTTATATAGAGAGAGAGGAAAATCGCCGATACTGACACGGGTCTCCTAAAATGACACCCCCTTATTTTTCGGAAACTAACTATTGCACTTTAGTAATACTAATAAAATCATGATCTGTTTAGCTAATTAAAGAAGTACAAACTCATAATTCGTAGGTTTGTGG
>NW_017299929.1:46629-51910 GCF_001594075.2 Trachymyrmex cornetzi | reverse complement strand
TATTATTGATAATATTACGTCATTTTAAATACTTGTAGTTTCCGAAATAAGTTTTATTTATATCATTTTTTCTCTTAGACTTTTCATAATACGATTTTTAATTTAAAATTGGGGTGCAGCAGAAACCGATACATTTGTCCGTAAAACAGACCATAAGTTAACTTAATCTTTATAATGTTGCTTTATAGTGTCAAATAAGTCTATTGGAGCTGAAGGCAATCGTGCATATATGGAACAACTCTAGAAAAACTATCACGTTGCATATTTGCATCTTGCACAACAGCATAAAGTAAATATATGCATATAATTCAATAAAAATGTTTTATAACGAAGTAAAATGATTCTGAAAAATCTTATATACATTCACATATAGGTACTTATACAGATAATTTCTGTAAAAGAAAAAGAATAGGAATACGTAACATTACTGCCTACTGTGTCAGTTTTGGAGCCCATTTTGTCAGACGCTCGTTTTTACATAATTTACAAAAAACTTAATTATCGCAAAATTGTTAACAGTATTATAAAAATTGCTTATTACTATCTAATAGAAGACACTTTTTACTTTGTATTTATGTTTTTCAAGTTGTATTTTTACCTTTTGTTGAAGAAATATTGTCTAAAAACAAAGTGGTATGTAGGTATCGGTGACCTTCCTCTTTATAGTATATATCTTGAAAATATTATATATTTACAAAATCTAAATACGCACACATGTAAAAAATTATACAAACTTTACTTAAAACATCTTTTCATATATTTTATTGTTCCGACAATTACTTTTGCATATGAACATGGATAGCGTATACCTGATATACGGAAGCGTTAATAATTAATTCTCGAAAATCATATATCGTATCGTAACTTTATTACACATGGTTGAATTTGTAAAAAAATAGTCTTTAATTTGGTAAATAAAAAAATTAAAAATTAAAGTAAATTACGGGTGGTGTGAGTATTTTGTTAAACAAAAAAATTAAAAAAATTTTTTTTTCTTTATAACTTTAAAGTACTCTGAAATCGTACAACTTTTATTTAAAAAATTTTTTTCTATCTTTTATACTTCCGACTATCTTTTATATTCGCCTTGAAATAAATTCCGTTTTTTTTTTCGAAGGGGTATTTCACCCCTTAAACATGAGTTAGCGCACGTATAAAAAAATACGTGTCTCTCAGATTTTCATGTTTTACAATATATTTCATGGAGAATCAAATCGGTTCCGGACAGTTGTGAAACTTCCCTTGTTATAGATCTGTTAATTGGTGCGGGTACATTTTGGCAAGTTCTTCAGAATAGTCATATTGATCTACTTCCAGGATTCAGAGTACGTCCCTGGGGTGGATTTTAGGGGGACACCCTTGAAAGCATGATGAATGGCAGCATGCAATCTACTAAACAACGAAAAATTGAGTCAGCAGTTGGAAATGTTCTGGCAACCAGAAGAATTTAACGAACAAGAGTATTATTGAAGAGCAGTTGTGCGAAAATCATTTTAAAGCTCACACGCAAAGAAACTCAGAAGGCCGATTCATAGTGTCTGCGAGAGGCACTACCTCAAAGAGACGATATAATACTTGGCGATTCCTAAGACAGCATTGAAAAGGTTGCACGCCTTGGAAAGACGATTTGAAAGGCAACCCGAAATAAATTCGAGAATATGTTCGTTTTATGGAACAATATAAAGAACTTGGTCATATGTCGCAAATCGAGGAGAATCGATCAAATAAGGCACAAGATACTTACTATTTGCCACATCAACTAGTAATTAAAAGCAATGCGCTGACAAGTAAATTGAGGGTCGTCTTCGATGCGTCAGCACGATCGGAGTCTGGTATGTCGTTAAACCATAAATTGCTAACAGACCCAGTGTTACAAGATACGTTGTTTGAATTATTGTTGAAATTTAGGCTACATCAATATGTTATGACAGTAGATTTAGAAATGATATACCGGCAAATTTTAATAAGAGAACAAGACAGGAATTTTCAGAGAATTCTATGGAGAGCAAGCAATCAAGAAGAAATGCAGACTTACTGTCTAAATACATTAACTTATGGTACATCCTCAGCACCCTTTCTAGTTGTAAGGTGTCTCAAGGAACTAGCAATTCAAGAGCAAGTCAAGTATCCAAAAGCAGCTAAGGTGTTAAGATGCGATTTTTATATGGACGATGTGCTTACAGGAGCGCACACTATGCAGGAAGCCTGTCTATTGCAGCAACAGTTAATGGAATTACTCAAGGCAGGAGGATTTAACCTTCGTAAGTAGAGAAGCAACTACAAGGAGATACTCAACTCGGTAAAGCAGGATGAAGAAGAGTTCCTGGTTTTAAATAAATATGAAATAAAAAATAAAGACTCTCGGATTGTGGTGGAATGCGGAGCAGGATTACCTTCAGTGCGAGGTTACGGGATATGGCCACCCTAGCGAGCATAAAAACAGCAATAAGTTTAAAAAATTTTTTAATTTAAAAAATAATTTAATATAAAATCTAATTAAAGCACTGGTTAGTGCATACACACACACACACACACACACAACATTGAAGTCCACTAAAAAATTTCTTTTGTATTTTTTGCATCCAAAATAGCGGCGCTACCGATGACAAAATCTAGCACGGTTTTTATGGAGGTGCTCTGAGGAATGACATTTAGCATTCACAAATTTTGACCTAGAGCAAAAAAAATTTCTTTTTAATGTGCATTAAAATACCTAAAGAAGTACGTAGGGGTTTGTTAAAATATAGGTATTTACAAGAATGACGGGCATTTAAAGTCACACTTGCATTTTTGCTAAAAATTTTGTTCAAAAACTGTTCATAAAATAAAAAGTTTTTTATATACTGAAAACTCCTACGTACTTCTCTGCGAAAAGCGTCTAAGAAGTTGCAGTTAAAATTTGAATCCATTCGGATAGAAATTATTGAAGTTATTTGTCATGCCGATTTGAAAAATTTTGAGAAAAACATGTTTAAAGTTCAAGCGCTCAGCTTGCGCTCATTTTTTTCGTTATAAATTCAATTGCTACTTATTTTTGTAATGATAAAGTATCGAAAAAGCAAAAAAAAATTTTCGAATTTTTGAAAATTCTAGGGTGGCCATACGCCTTAAGGTAGATGGAGAGCAAATTATAACAAAAAGACAATTATTATCATTAATTTCGAAGGTATATGACCCTCTTAGTCTCATCGGACCTATACTTGTAATAGCCAAACAGTTAATGCAACAAGTTTGGAAGGAGCAGTTAGAATGGAATAAGGAATTGCCTGATTATCTACATAAAGAATAGTTAAGGTACCACAGCGCTATCACTTCGGCTCAAACACTTGTAGTGCCCCGCAATGTCAATCCAGGTAATCCGTCTTTGGATATAGAAGTGCATATCTTCTGTGACGCGTCAGAAAGGGTGTATGGAGCTTGAGCTTATGCCTGTTATCAAGCGAGATGGGAGATCGTCGCTCAATTAATATGCTCCAAGTCCAGAGTGGCTCCTTTAAAGACTGTTACATTGCCTCGCTTGGAGCTGAATGCCGCACACTTAGCGGCTAAGCTGTTTGGTAGCCTGGAAAGAATATTGGTAGGAAGAATCAAAACGGTAAGATTCTGGACAGACTCTCTGATTGTCTTAAGTTGGATACGCACAGCTCCGTATAAGCTAAAAACCTATGTAGCTAACAGAGTGTCAGATATTCAGCAAGCTACAGCGGGCAAGGTCTGGAGTCATGTGTCATCAAAACACAACCCAGCGGATTTATTATCAGGAGGCATTAGCACAAAAGAGTTGAGAGACAATAGTTTATGGTGGCATGGACCACAATGGTTGACTCAGCCAGAGGAGAAGTGGCCATCATAAAAGACGAATCAATTGGAGGAAGTTCCAGAGCTCCGTCGAGAAGTTGTACTCACAGCAATTGTACAGATACACATATTTCAGACCTCTTACATAAATATTCGTCTATAGGTAAACTGAGGCGAATCATCGCTTACTGCATGAGCAATCGGTAGTAATCTTAGAAGAGAGAAGAAGAATGAAGAACTTACCATAGAAAGAGTTAGAAAGAGCTACTCTTATAAACATTTTTCACCGTTTTTAGCCCGCGCAAACGGTTAATTTGAGTGGTGAAAACGTGCATTTTACTCAGTGAGTATGACTCCGTTTTTAAGTCGCAAACAGGAACTTTTCCGTAAAAATAAGTGGTTAAAACGGATTCCACTCATGCAGGACACGAGTATATCTGAGTGGTAAAAACGTATACATTACGAGTATTTTTGAGTGGTAAAAAACGTAAATTTGAGTGAAAAATTTATACCAGTGCAAAATATTCATTTAGCACTCGTCACTCGCATTGCACGTTTTCACCACTCGAAATTACTCGTCGTAAGGCATAACCGATAGCACGAGAAAATCAGCTCCTGTCAAGATTCGAACCGAGGCCTGGATCTCCAAGTCTACTCTACGAGGCTGCCACTTTTCCACTGACAACCACCATACCTTTGTGAGCCACACACCTATATCGATAATTCGCTTACTTATGTATCTCTTATATGAAAGATTATAATTATTATATAGTACACTATTAGAAATGTAACTACGAGCTTCCTTTACGTAAATGAAGCTTGTGGTTATGAACGAAATTAAAAGTAATGAATGATTTAACTGAAAATTAAGTTACAGTAGTTACTTAAATCTAATGAACGTGTACATTAAATTTATGAAGTTTAATGTACTTTTAATAAAATTTTATGAAAAGTACATTAAATTTCATAAATTTTCATGAAAAATACATTAAATTTTATGTATATGTACACAAATATACTTTTTAATTATAAATACATTAAATTTGATGTAATGTCATGAAATTAATTTCAAATTATGTAATTTAAAATGTAAAGAAATTTAAGAACATTTCTAACAGTGTAATTATATTTAATATATTGTGTATGAGTTATATACATATATGTAATGTTATATACAGGGTGGACCATCTGAAGTGATCCAGTCAAATATCTCGAAAACTAGTAGGGATAGAGAAAAATGTTTCGTATGAAAAGTTTAGGGTTACACGGGGGAAGTATGGTACTGACCTTGAAAAATCCTTGGAAGGTCATTTTGAAGATCATTCAGGGGTCACGATGGTTTTTTTAAATGGAACCCCTAGTTTTTCACCATGGGATGAGAAAGCTGGTTTCAAGCCCTTTACGAAACACTGGTTGTGGTCCACAATCCGCCCACTGGGGTCCGAGTTATAGACCATCAAAATCATTGATGAACTACTCTTAC
>NW_017299929.1:44295-45676 GCF_001594075.2 Trachymyrmex cornetzi | reverse complement strand
GTGTAACCCTAAACTTTTCATACGAAACATTTTTCTCTATCCCTACTAGTTTTCGAGATATTTGACTGGATCACTTCAGATGGTCCACCCTGTATATCCAGATATATATATATAAACACACACACACACATACACCCAATCACACACACACGCACCTCAAAAAGACATTAGACATTAACATTTTACATATTTTGATTTTGAATGATTAACCAATTGATTTAAGTCATTATTCTGTGCATAAAAATATTGAAGTACAACTGTTAAAAATAGTTCATGAAACATTTATATCTGAATAAACTGTAATATATCTCATAAACTATTAATATTTTGACAAGTCTATCTTAATACTTTTGCATGCAGATTAGAAAGATCATTTCAAATTAAACAATTTTTTTCTAAATATATTTTATATTTAATGTGATTACCCTAATCCCAAAAATAATTAAGGGACGTGATAGATTAAACTAGAACTCTGATGTGTATGTACACACACAAACACGCGCGCGCGTGAATATATTACAATTATATATAACCATTGATAAATTAATTGTGTCAATATAAAAATAAAATTCGTACAGTAATAATTCATTATTATTACTAATTTATTAATATACATATGGGGCATTCTCCGTGTGTCGGAGTCCCCTTCTGCCCATTTCATTTTTTGACAGAATTCAACCAATCAGGGCTTAAAATTTTCGTTGGAGTGTCTACTTTTTAATGGCGTGTGGCCTTTTGTGAAAATTCAAAATGGCGGACTGGTGCAGCGCCGAGAATGAAAAAAGTATAAAAAATGAAGTATATATCTTTAAAAAAAATGCAGAATTGACACTTCATTCGGATGATACTGTATACTGATGAGTTTTCGAGGTTGCTGATTCTGAAGTCGAAATTGAGAAATTCAAAATGGCCGACCGAACATGGCCGACCGAAATGTCGAAATCTCACTTATTTCTTATGATATTTATAATAAATCTTTATGCATGCAGAACATACTTTACGACACGATAATTTCGGAAATGTACGCAACATTGCTTTTGATATACGGTGTAAATCTTTGCCGATATGACCTTTTTCCCCCGGTACAGAAAACGGATTTGCGCATCTGTCTACTCGACTACTGGAAGACATTGTAAAATATATCTAGTCAGTTGGGAAATAAATAATCTACATTCACGAATTCTGTTTGGAAATTTCTAATTGAAAAATTGACAGATAAAATATCAAGGCGAAAAATGAAGACAAAAACTAAAGAAAAAAATCAAGTGAGAAATCAAGCTGCAGTATACGATTTTGCATGAATTATTGAGCCTTTAAATTCGCCGCGTCCTACTTTGCTTACGAGAAACAAGAGCCGCTCACTGACGTACCGTATTGGCTG
>NW_017299929.1:18207-43788 GCF_001594075.2 Trachymyrmex cornetzi | reverse complement strand
CCTGATATATACAATAATAAATAATGAATTATTATATAATTTCTATTTTAATTTATTTGAAATCGTACGATATGGTAATTAATAAATGATAAGTAAAAAAATGTACGAATAAAAGAGAAACGTCGTATTAACGTGTTCTCACTCATCAGCTGAAAACGGACGATTCACTAAAAAATACTCGCGTATACGTTTCTCGTTCATCAGGAAAAACGAGTATTGAAAACGGACAATCTCCTCTATAATACTCATTGCATACTCGTGTATACTCACTATCGTTCCTTCATGATACACTGCGAGTGCTTGCGAGTGTATGAAACGAGCAAGAACGGGCTAAAAACGAGCTAAAAACGGGCTAAAAACGGTGAAAAATTTTTATAAGGGTATGCTAGTGATAGTTTGGTGCAAAATCAAGCCTTCAAGAGGGAGATAAATGATTTACGAATAGGAAATGCAGTTCATTGGAAAAGCAAATTACTGTCGTTTCATCCATTTCTCGACAAAAATGGATTCTTACGTGTAGGAGGCCTACTGCGACACGCCGAAATAGGATGGGATAAAAAATATCCATTAGCGCTGCCTGCCAAGCATTATGTAACTACGCTTATATTCCAGGGGAAGAGCACAAAAGATTACTGCATTGTGGGCCAGAGCAGCTTTTAACGTCAATTAGGCTTCGATACTAGCCATTAACGGGCAGATAAGAAGCACGTAAGATAATACGCCATTGTATAGAGTATTTTAGGTTCAAGCCCAAGGTCGTAGAAGCAATTATGGCAGACCTACCCAAGGACCGTTGTTTGCGCTGACGCATATTTTAATTCCGGCGCCATTTTTCACACACGATCGTTCATTTTGTTTTGGTATCGCGGAGGGGGAAAAGGGAAGTGCAGTTCCCGAACAGACATCATATGGAAAGGACGACAGTTAATGTGGTCACAAATAAAGTAGTTGGATCTAAATCAAGTAAACCTTGTGTTATTATTTCGATAATAAGAGTGTCCGCATACACAAGTGAGACGTCTCACAACAACGAGAAATTGCTCGTTGTTCATTCAACATGGTCCTTCGAGCCCGATATCTTCACAGCAAGGTTGTCCAAAGGAATACAAGGTGCGAGATATCCAACGACGCTAACGTATAAGCGGATGGCTTGATTAGTGAGCACATTTCGAGCCGGCAGTCGCTTAAGTTACATCGGGGAACTATTACGATTTAGCTACAAAATGCATTGCATCATTTTTTCCGACGAGCGAAGTATCAAGAGATTCGTGACGCCATCTTGGACATCGGCGCAACAGTAACAGTAGCCGTTATTGGCGCGGCAGTCACTACGTTGAAAATCTGACGCCATCTTGGACATCAACGCAGCATCGTGGCGACAAGCAGTTAGCAAGGCAGTCACCATCAAGTCAACAAGTCTACCAACCCACATCACTTTCAAGTCGGCGACGTGCATCGAAATATAACCTGTACGGCGGACTATATAATTGTCAATTCAAACAAGTAATTTAATCGAAAAGTATCGGACATAAATTTTGTGAGTAAGTCAGAGTACAGTATAGTTAAGTTCATCGTCGTAGCGTTTTCTTTTAGAGTAGAATAATTGTACACAGCGACAATAAAGCGACAACAGCAAAATGTCTAATCTTACAGTAGCGGAGACGAAAGGTAAGCGCAAGGTTATTAAAGCAGCAGTCACACGATTGAAAGGGTTTATCGATTCGATAGAAATTGCACAAATTTCACGGTTTGAACTAATGGAGAGATCAAAAAAGTTAAGTATATTGTGGGATCAGTATGATGAAGTGCAAACGCGAATTGAAATGCTGAGTGTTGATGACACTAGCGATGAGAATCAACATCAAATTGACATTCAGCATTCCGATAATAGAGGTAGTTTTGAGGGCGCTTACTTTTCGCTGATGGCAAAACTCGAAACGGCAATTAGTGAAGTCAACATTCGCGAAGCTCAAACCGACCTCGGTTCTCGGAATTCCAATACGCAGTTGAATAACGATACCTCTGTTTCACAGATTTGTTTACCTAAAATTGAATTACCAAGTTTTTCGGGCATAAATGAAGATTGGTATTCTTTCTATGATACTTTCGAAAAATTGATTCATTCAAATTGTAAGCTAGCAGCTGTCCAGAAATTCCATTACTTACGTTCGTCGTTGAAGGGTGAAGCATTGGACATCATAAAGTCAATCGACATAACTACAGAGAACTATGTTGAGGCATGGGAATCGCTGATTGAACGTTATAACAATCGTCAACGCATCATTTAGGATCACGTGAGGCAACTGGTGGAATTACCGCATATCACAAGAGAAAATCACGTACAGTTGCGTACCTTACTTAGCAACGCACTCAAACATTTGCGCGCTCTTAAAGCGTTAGAAAGACCAGTAGATACATGGGATGATTTGATAATACATCTCATTTCGTCCAAGCTTGATCCAGTTACAAAACGAGAATGGGAGACAAGTCGCACGGATAACTCGATACCTACGTTCAAACAACTCAAGGATTTTTTGTTACAACGATGTTCGGCTTTGGAGGCAATCGCAAGCAAGACCACGGGCGCAGTTTCATCTATTGATACAAATACATTAAATCAAAAACCAAAACGAGCAGTCAGTTACGCAGCCAGCACAAATGTGATTTGCGAATGTTGCAAGGAATGTCACTTCTTGTATCAATGTAACTCATTTAAAGAACTTCCTGTCGACAAACGATTCAAGATAGTAAAAAATGCACGCCTGTGCATTAATTGTTTAAAAACAAGCAATCATCAAGTTAAGAATTGCACTTCCGGTTTCTGTCGCAAATGCAGTAAGGCGCATAACACACTCTTACATTTCGAGAATGCAGGCAATCAAGACGAAACGGATCTCGTATCAAACGCTGAAATTTCACAAGCACCAGTGGTTACACAATGTTCTCAACAAGGCTCAGCAAGGAAGGTATTATTGTCTACAGTGATAGTACATATTTTTGATGCTTAAGGCAAGAGTCACACATGTCGTGCGTTATTGGATAATGGATCACAGCTGAATTTCATCACCGAAACGTTGGCAAACAAATTACGACTGAAACAGCAACATTTAAATATCGCCATTTCTGGAGTAGCACAGGGAGGCATCAACGCAAGAAGATCTGTTAACGTTCTGATACAATCCAAACAAAATAGTTATCGCGAACGAATGGAATGTGTAATCCTGCAGAAAATCACACAAAATTTACCTCAAGAATTTGTGGACAGATCACAACTGAAAATTCCATCTAACATTTCATTAGCAGATCCTCATTTTAATATTCCGGATAACATTGATCTTTTGATCGGCGCTGAAGTGTTCTGGCAATTGCTCTGCATTGGTCAGATCAAATCATGCCGGACACATCCTACCATTCAGAAGACCAAACTCGGTTGGATCATTTCTGGTCAGATATTCAACAATCATCAATCGAATAAGAGCCACATTTGTCATTTGGCCACAATGGATGATTTAAATAACACCATCTCCAAATTCTGGCAAACTGAAAATAACTATTGCAATGAGATTTTTACGCTATTACCCGAAGAACGTGAGTGCGAAACTCAGTTTTTACAAACTACTACGCGCAATTCTGATGGAAGGTATATAGTCAAACTTCCAATCAAGGAAGAGTCAATGAGCCAGTTAGGCAATTCGAAGGAGATCGCCAAACGGAGATTTTACGCACTGGAAAGACGATTGGCCAAACAATCCGATATTTATGTTGCTTATCGTAATTTTATGAATGAGTATCAGTCTTTAAACCACATGCAGGAGGTCAAGGATATTACTGATGACGGTTTATGTAATTATTTACCGCATCATACGGTATTCAAGGAAACGAGTGCGACGACAAAAACACGTGTGGTTTTTGATGCATCATGCAAAACTGACTCAGAAAAATGTTTAAATGATATGCTACTCGTCGGTCCAATAATTCAACAGGATCTATTTGCTATTTTGGCAAGATTTCGTACATTTGCAGTAATAATCACAGCGGATATCACGAAGATGTACCGGCAAGTACTAATTCATCCAACCCAGAGATCGCTTCAACGCATTTTCTGGCGAGATAATTCCCAAGAAGATTTAAAGATATTTGAACTCATGACTGTAACCTGGGACACAGCAGCAGCACCGTTTTTAGCCATAAGAGCATTACGAAAACTCGCCGAAGATGAAGCCTCTGACTACCCACTTAGCTCGAAAATCGTGTTGAGGGATTTCTACGTAGATGACATGCTAACAGGAGCGAAATCAATAGATGAAGCAATGATTATAAAGCAGCAAACTCATGAATTACTCAAGCGAGGAGGATTTGAATTGACGAAATGGTGCTCCAACGAAATCAAGCTGCGAGACAATTAATCACTGTCAGATAAGAATCAAAGGTGTCAAAAAAGAGTTTAACGCAAGCGGATCTCAGAATGAAACTCGGGCACTTGGAGTAGTGTGGAACTACGATTTGGATATTCAAATTCGTTGACGCAGGCAGATGGACACCGCTCGAGAAACCTACCAAGCGAAACATTTTATCAAGGACAGCACTAATATTCGATCCCCTGGGGTTCATAGGACCTGTAACGTTGACGGGAAAAATCATTATGCAAGAATTGTGGTTGTTGAAAATTGATTGGGACGAATCAATTCCTATGGACCTGAATACTACGTAGAAGGAGTATGAATCGCAACTCGAACAGCTGAATGACATCAAGATTCCTCGAAGAATGCTGACAGAAAACCCAGTATACATTGAACTACACGGATTTGCTGATGCGAGTCAACAGGCGTACGGAGCATGCGTGTACATGCGATCTATCTCTGAGAGCGGACAAGTGGAAAGTCATTTGATTGCTTCCAAATCGCGGATAGCCCCGGTAAAATCATTGTCAATACCACGATTGGAGTTATGTGGGGCTTTGGTACTAGCTCAACTAGTCGATAAGCTGAAAAACTGCTTGAACTGTAAGATTGATAATACCGTCTATTGGACCGATTCCAATATAGTGTTATGCTGGTTACAAGCGCCCGGTCGTAATTGGACGCCTTTTGTCGCCAATCGAGTGGGCGAAATTCAATCATTAATCACCATTGACAATTGGCGCCACATATCAAGCAAGGAAAATCCTGCGGATTTGCTCTCGAGAGGAGCAACTCCGCATGTAATCTCCAATTCAGAGCTGTGGTGGAGTGGACCTCATTGGTTGAAGAATGATGAGTCTGAATAGCCAGTTACAACAATCTCACTTGCAAGAGATATACCAGATAGAAGAAACATAGCCGTAACCAATGTAGCAGCATTAAACACTAATTTTGAGATTTTTGAGCGTTTTCCGAGTTATTCGAAGCTTATACGGTTTGCAGTGTCCCTGCGTTTTGTTAACATGACAAGAAAAAAAGGGGTAGACTCTGCCAAGGCTTCTCAACATGGTAGCAACAATGGAGAATTTCTTCCACTTTCCGTTTCTGAACTAGAAGCAGCAAAACTAGCGTTGGTAAAAATCGTGCAACGGGAATGGTTTCAGGATGATATTCGTCATATTTCAAAATTCGGGGGTGTGAACAGGAGGAGTCCAATCCTTAAACTAAATCCATTTTTAGATGCGAATGGAATTCTGAGAGTAGGCGGTCGTTTAAGGCATGCAAATTTGTCGTATAATGCAAAACATCCAATTTTAATTCCAGCGCAACATAGACTCACTCGGTTGATTATAGTTCATGAACATTGTCGTCTTTTTCACGCAGGAGCACAAACTTTAGCATCAATTCGACAAGAATTTTGGCCGTGTTCAGCTCGAAATCTCATACGTCACGTCATAAACACATGTGTAATATGTTTTCGCAATTCACCAAAATTGTCCACTACTTTAATGGGTGATTTGCCTGAAGCTCGCGTCAAAGGAGGCACACGACCATTCGAGGCATGTGGTATCGATTACGTTGGTCCTGTTTATTACAAAAAAAGGTCAACGAAAGAATTCACGATCAATCAAATGATTCATAGCAATTTTTGTTTGTTTTACGACGAAGGCTGTTCATTTGGAATTGTCGAGTGATCTCACTTCTGACGCTTTCTTAAATATACTTAAGCGATTTATCGCAAGAAGAGGACGTCCTAATCATATATATTCCGATAACGGTTTAAACTTTGTTGGTGCCGAGCGCGAACTCAGGGAATTGTTTAATCATAAAGAAGCTAAGCAACAAATTATTGACAACATGGCAAATGAACATATACAATGGCATTTTATTTCACCAAGGGCACCACACATGGGGGGTCTTTGGGAAGCCGCCGTGAAGGCCGTTAAATTTCATCTTATACGCATTGCTGGAGAGGCTTCTTTAAGACATGAAGAACTCAATACATTATTAGTACAAATAGAAGCAATCCTCAATTCGCGACCGTTGACACCGCTATCAGCAGATCCTAACAATTTTTCGGTTCTTACTGCCGGTTATTTTTTAATAGGATGTCCTCTCATTGCGTACCCAGAACCGACTATCACAGATCTAAATATCAATAGACTTGACCGGTGGCAACGCGTCGAACAATTGCGACAACAATTTTGGCTACGCTGGACGAAGGAATATTTACATGTCTGTCAGCAGCGCAGTAAATGGAATACCATTACAAATCCCATGCAAATAGGACAACTTGTTATTGTAAAGGAAGACAACTTGCCTCCTTTAAGTTGGAAATTAGGGTGAATAAAGGAGGTGTATCCAGGTCAAGATGGAATTATAAGAACCGCATTAATCCATACGGCAAGGAGTGATTATAAACGTCCAATTACCAAACTTTGTGTACTTACCATAAATTAAGTAACATAGTTATACTCTCACCTATACTCATTTATTGTTAGTTGCGTCGAGTATTAATCACAATTACTAATTCGTTGACAAAGGGCGTCACACATGATTAGTTTTTAAGTTTACTTCGTTTTTTTTGTGTTCTGTTTGTAATCTAAGAGATTCCAAGGGGGGAGTATGTTTGCGCTGACGCATATTTTAATTCCGGCGCCATTTTTCACACACGATCGTTCATTTTGTTTTGGTATCGCGGAGGGGGAAAAGGGAAGTGCAGTTCCCGAACAGACATCATATGGAAAGGACGACAGTTAATGTGGTCACAAATAAAGTAGTTGGATCTAAATCAAGTAAACCTTGTGTTATTATTTCGATAATAAGAGTGTCCGCATACACAAGTGAGACGTCTCACAACAACGAGAAATTGCTCGTTGTTCATTCAACAACCGTCTTCAAGGCTGTTTGGCCATTCGCAATTAGGGTTAGATTATACTGGCCTGATTTAAATCCGAGAAGGTAAAAGAAGAGGAAGGATATCTATATCAAAAGGATATATTGCGTTATTCGTGTGCTTTAATACGAAGACCGTTCATTTGGAAGCAATAACGGATATGACTACTGAAGCTTTCTTAGCAGGTCTAAGAATATTTACAGCCCAAAGAGGTTTTTGTAATGTGCTGTACTCGAACAATGCCAAAAATTTTGCAGGAGCATCAAGGGAGTTGAAGGAAGTCCATCAATTTATGAAGGATCAGGCCGATCAAATCAAAGTCGATATGGTGACACAAGGTATTGAATGGAAATTTATACCTTCACGATTCCCAAACTTTGGAGGTCTATGGGAGGCGGCCGTTAAGGCCACCAAACGACACTTATATATTGTCACGCGTAATCTTATATTAACATATGAAGAACTCAGCACACTCTTAGCTGAAATCGAAAGCACATTAAACTCCCGTCCCTTGACCCCTTTGTCCTCCAACCCTGACGATCTAACGGCATTAACTCCCGCCCATTTCCTACTCGGAGACTCACTACCAGAACCTGCGCAAAGAAATTTATTAAATGTGTCAAATAATGCTGTATCAAGATGGCAACATTAGCAAAAGATTAAGCAGCATTTTTGGATTCGCTGGAAAAGAGAGTATTTGCACCAACTACAAATGCGGGGTGATCCCGATTGACCACGTCTCGATTGGACACTACCAATCACAGCGACCGGTTCTTAGAAGCTTTGTAGTCTCAAGCGCTGTGAGTGGCTCGTGTCCAATTAAGCCGTGTCCAACTGGGTGCCACCCTACAAATGCGTACCAAATGGTACCACGACGCCACGAGACTGAAGTCTGAAACAATGGTCTTGGTGATAGATGAACAGACACCTCCGCTTAAGTGGGCCTTAGGACGGATACTGGAACTGCACCCAGGAGACGATGGAGTGGCCCGAGTAGCTACTATAAAAACAGCTAATGGAATATACAAAAGATCCGTCCGAAAACTGTGTGCCCTTCCAATCAATAATGGCACTAAAGAAAAGGATTAAGCGGCAGAGGCTAATTATTTTATGCTCATTTTAGAATTACTCGTTAATTTAATTCCAGGTTATTTTATTGTGTAAGAAAGATAGCAATTGAAAGGCTTTTCAAGGTGAGCTGAGGATGCGAAGGAGTTAATGTCGTCAGAGTTGCGTTTTAAATGTACCGCGACGCTTAGATGGTAGGCCTAGCTATTAGGTGTTAAACTTAATTCCTGCCGCTCGCTACGAAAGGGTGCTGGCTCCAACGCTGGCAAGTTTCGACGATGAAGTCATATGTCTTTTGTAGTTTAGACATCGCTGAAAGTGATTCGATCCTCACAGGTTAGATTTCTCGACGCCAAAGAGATTTTCCAATCGATTGAAAATAAATCGCGATAAGCTGTTTTTCCGACATGTGCTTCTTCACTACTTCGACCTCAAGAAAACCGCAGCTGAAGCGCATCGCTTATTATCCGAAGTGTATGGTGATGACTCCATCGGAAAAAACATGTACAGTTTGGTTTGAACACTTCCGAAACGGTGATTTTGATGTGAGAGACAAAGAACGTCCAGGACAGCCGAAAAAATTTGAAGATGTCGAGCTGCAAGAATTGCTTGATGAGAATCCAGCTCAAAAGCTTTTAGAGTTGTCGAAACAGTTAAATGTTACTCCAAAGGCCGATTGAGTGACAAATTTATGCAAAAAAGATGATCCGTAGCCAACAATCGACGCAAAGTCATTTTGTTGCATGATAACGCTCGATCGCATGTCGCGAAAAGCGTGAAGCAGGCACTTCTAGAGCTCGAATGAAAAGTTCTCCCGCATCCAGCGTACTCGCCAGACATGGCACCGTCGGATTACCATCTCTTCCGATCGATGCAACACGCACTTACGGATACACACTTTTCCAATCACAACGAAGTCCAAAAATGGTTGGATGAATGAATCGCCTCGAAAGACACCGCGTTCTACCGTCGTAGGATTGCCCTGTTGCCAGAGAGATGGGAAAAAGTAGTAGAAAATGGAGGAAATTACTTTGATTAAGGTATTCATTCATCTTCCCTTCGAAACAAATTAATTTTGCAGACAAAAAAACGGCAGGAATTAAGTTTAACATCTAATATTATAATATGACGAAGGAATTAGACGTCTGGCTACATTAGCAGCATTGATAAAACGATTGTACTGAACGAAAGTTTGACATTGTAACGCTTAGAATAAAGAAAGGTTCTAGCAGAGTATTCAAGAGATTCTTGTAAAATCAGGCGATATTCATTCAAGGAACGATTACCTTGACAAGTGTCATCACGCATTTTTACTCCAAACAGCACTTCAAAGGGTGCAGACTCTATGCTGCGATTATAGCTAGAATTTAATATCCGTTGTAATTTATCGACATGCTTGTACCATTTAACAGAATCTTCAATCGACAATTTGGAAAGAACTTCTGTAATTACTCTGTTTATACGTTCTACCTGTCTATTCGCTCTTGGTAATCTTGTAGTAATAGTTGTGTTTAATTTCTTCTGTCTGGGGCAGTATTCGTTAAATTCTTGGGAAGTAAAGGCTGTGCCACTATCCGTTATTATTTGTTTCGGGTTACCGAATATTTGTTTCTGTGCATTCAACTTATTTAATACCTCACAGGTTGTGGTAGTTTTAGTAGGATATAGCTAAACAAATTTGGTAAAACTATCTATTACCGCAAAGATATGGTTATAATTCTTACTAGTAGTATTTAACGGGCCTAAGTGATCGGCGTGATACGTATGTGTAACTTCCGGTGCACCTACAACATAGCACCCCGTCCGTTTACCAAGCGAGCGCGAGCACGGAATATAGCGAACGATAAAATACGTGCCTACTACAATCGCGTTCAGCTATAGGCCAAGCCACCGAAACCGTCGCGATTGAACGCCGCGCATACTGCGCCTGCGCCAAAGTATAAAACGCTAAAAACGATGCAAGAATGCACTTTAGCGAGAAAACATTGTTAACACGGGGTAGGGAATGACCAATACAACAACCGACCTCGACGCAGCTGCAAGGAAAAATCGCAGCCCTACGAAAAAAACAATTAAAACGCATAACGCCAACGCAATGCATTGTCGTGCAATCCCGAATGCACTGACCGGTCACAAAAGGTCCCTGAATACGAACAAAATCATCGCGAATAAAACCAAAGCGCACACAATTGAGAAAAGGCCTTAAATAAACATCAAATTTCACGCGCACAAAGAATAAAAGGATCAGGAACGATACAAGAAACTTATGATGAAAAAACGTGCAAGAAACAAATGCAGGCTATGCCGCAATGGGTTGCGGTAGGATAGCCAAACGTGCCAATACAAATCTCGCGACCCCCGCAGTAAGACAAAACGCGCGATCTAATTAAAACCCAATTATCATTAGAATAAATCATAAATTACATAATCGGCAGGTAATAGTGATTTCGCAATAGCACATGGACGAGAACATTCCCTTGCCGCGAGGGGCCACGAAATAAACAGTATATAAAGCAGAGCGTTCAAACACAAGCGTCCTTCTTCCCAATCTCACAAACGGTAAGCACTCCTAGCACTTTAAGTAGCGCTCTGGATCTTTCCGCATTTCCTACATAAAATCCAGCCCCGATCGTACGCCACCCACGGCGTCTGACGGGCTATTTCCACTCTCAGTTTCGACATCATACGAAACATTTTTCTCTATCCCTACTAGTTTTCGAGATATTTGACTGGATCACTTCAGATGGTCCACCCTGTATATGTTTCTTCTGCACGTAGACGCAGCAGAAGAAACGTCCGCGTTGTAAACCACGCGCCGTGTAATATTAACATCAAAATAATCAGATCATAATTATCAATCTTTACTTCACTTCCTTGCCCTTAAGGCCTTTTCTCTACTCTTCCCTGTTCCCGTTTCGCACAGACACCAGAGAGCGTAGATAGAGCGAAGCGAGTGATGAAACGTCACAGCTGCTCCAAGGAAAGAGATCTAAATATCTTCATAAATTCCTTTTATACCTTAGCGTGTCACGAGCGCTCTATATGACAATTCCTCTGAACTCTCTGGTTCATTTTTTCCTGTGCTAACGAAGGAATACGGAAGTTCGAAATCCCGTTAAAAATAATAAAAGATAGTTCTCAAAAGTACGATAACAATTCAATTCATGCCGTATAAAGGCACTGGCGACAGCAGCCTGCCCCCATGCGTAAACACGCGCCGAAAGCAAATCTTTCCGGAAGCTAAGGCTTCGCCCCGCGCGCCCCCGCTCTGCCCCCCGCGTCCCACGAAACCTCTGCAGCGTCTCGAATCACAACAATCGCAACGAACACGCGACTTCGGACGTAACAGTATGTAATGGGATATCGGGTTTAAGAATGGAGTGCAAATAACCTTCTTGTTTATCATCTTTACACTTGGTTAATATGCACGGTACGCAGCTAGTAATATATTTAATCAACTAATTGTAGAATTTTGTTAGAACATCAAGAAATTCTGTTCAATCGGCCATCCAACCTTTTGTCAAGCAATTTCGATACATTTGGTTTATGTTCATTCGTTGACGTGATTTACTATCGAATTTTTTTCAGCGTTTTCGAAGTAATGTAAAAATTTTATATTTATCATATATCTGAAGAGGGTCTAATACAAAGACCGAAACATGTTATATTTTGCTATGGAATTTATGTAATAGAATGATTTAATATAATAGAATTTTGATTATTTTTTAATATTGTTTTAGTATTGACTCTTACATGGCTTGTTTTATATTTGATTTTTATTATTATTAAGAGTCCTTTACGAATATTATTTATTTAGTAATATATCGTTCGACTTTGTTTTTTAGATCACCCAAAAAATATTCTTTACAGATAGTCTCTTCAGTTCGTTTTGCCGACATATGCCCTTTCATGAATAGTTCATATGACATCTGTTTCTAACGCTTGTATGACAAGTAAGTCCCGTCCATCTTGAAATTTATATAATAACCCGTTACTAATATGAAAATTGTCGTTTGGCTTATCTTTAAGAATCTCTGTTATGGCTCTTATTTCATAATTTTCTTATTGACTTTTGATTCGTGGTAGGACTAAATTTGTGGATATTGTCATGCCGGGGTGTCTACTCAAGGCGTCGACATGTTTTATAAGTGTTCCTGTCCTATGTTCCATAATATAATCATAATCTTCCAGTACTAGGGTCTATCCAGCAATGCGAGAGATTAAATCTTTTTTGCTCTTTGTACGCTGAAATGTCGCACAGTCGGTGATTATTTTGAATCGTATTCCTAACAAGTAAATTCGAAATTTATTAAGGGCTTCTACTATGGCTAATGTTCCTGACTCGTAACTAGAATAGTTTATTTCCTCTTTTTTAGTTTTCCTACTCATAAAGTACACAGAGTGCCATAAACTATTATCAGGTGAACGTTGCATTAATACAGCCTCGTAGCTATTTATACTAGCATCTGTATGTACTTCCGTCTCGTATATATTGTGGATGATACATTTTTAACACTGGATTCTGAGTTAAAACTGCTTTCAATTGTAAAAACGTGCTCCTTATTTTATCATCAATAACATATGGTTGGTTTTTTTGCAACATATCGCTCAAAGGTTTTGCGATTATTGAATACGCTTGTATTTTTCTAAAGTATCCTGACAAACCGAGGAAACTGTGAATTTCCTTCTATCCCTTAGGTTTTGGATAATTTAACACGGCTTAACTTTTTTTGAAGAAGGATTGATTCCCTCCCCTTCTACATCATGCCCTAAAAATTCAATGGATTTTTTCAAGAATTAGCATTTTTTTAAATTTATCTGTAGCTATATTCACCAGCATTTTTCAGCACTATTCGCAAACGATTCAACGCCTCTTGCTCATTCATTACCGGTATTATTAAATCATCCACATGGAGTAGTACTATGTTTGTTGTATTAAATCCCAAAAAGCTTCCAACGATATTAATATGTCGTTGGAATACGTAGAGAATTACACAATCCAAAGAGTGCTTTCAGAAATTGATATTGATCACAATAGGTTACAAACGCGGTGTACTTCCGACTTTCCTTCTCTACCGGTACGTGAAAACATTCATTCTTTAAGTCTAATGTACTAAATACGCGGGCGTTTTCCAATTTGTCTAACAAGTCGTCTATTAAAGACATTGGATGTCCATCCTTCTCCATCGCTCGGTTCAACTTTCGATAATCTATGCATACACGAGGTGATTCATTTTTTTCTTAACGACAACCACTGGACTCGCGTCCATTCAGACATACATTTTTCTATTACACCATCATTAAGCCATTCTGTCATTTGCTTTTCAACTAGTATTTCGCGTTCAGGGGCAGGTAATCGCAGTTTTTGGAAAATAGATTTTTTGTCCTTTGAGATCACGCACATACTTCCGTTGATTTACATTTATTCGGTTGATAGGTTTTAACGATTGTTTCAACCTTCTCTCTGATCTTCGGATCAATGCTACAGATATCCAATGGTAATCGTTTTTCAGTTACATTGATTCGCGCTAAGAACTTGGTAGGCGCCGCCTTTTGGATCGTTATTCCGTCGTTACTAATAGTCATTTCAGTTATCGCTAGAAAATCGCTACCCATTATAACACTCGAATTTGTAGTCTCATTTGGTACAACATGTATCGTACAAAGATATTATTCAAAATCTACTTCAATAATCATTTCGATGCAACCTAAGGCAAATACTTCATTTTTCCCGAAACCAGTTAAGCAAATACTGTTTCCGTTTAATTAACTCGACTTAACTTTATTATAAATAGCCTCGCGCATCACGGTAATTTGACTACCTGTATCGATTAATGCATTCAAACGAGTGTCCGTTAACCGTTATCTGCTTAAGCATTCTATTTATCGGCAAAACTACGTCTGTGTTGATTACCGATATTTTCTTATCCGTGTCTACTTTACTTTCGTCTGTGGCGTTACATAAATTCGCGGCGTGTCCGAATTTTTGACATTTAAAGCATTTTTTACCTAGTTCTTTCTTTTTGCAATCTCTATATTTATGACCTTTGGCCCCACAGTTATAGCATCGCACCTCGAGGTTTCTTGCCCCCTTTCATCAATGTTTTGTTTGCTCCTTCTGATTTCTTCGCCACTTCATCCCCCTCTCGAATCGTCTTGATCTTGTCCACTTTCTCCTTTCGGATCGTCTCATATACTTTAAGCTTCTCCTTGAAATCCGTTAGCTTCTTGGCTCCGTAGAGTAACAATTTGCTCTGTGTGTCGTCTGGAATGCCATCAATCACATACTTTATAAGCGCCTCTAGTTCTATCTTTCTTCTGGCAGTTAACTCCTTCATTGCATAGTAATATTCTCGTAGCGTCTCTCCTTTTTTTAGTTTTCTTCTAGTCAACATCTCGTGTACTTGCGCATTGTTTACTTCATCCAAAAATTCGTCTCGCAGTATCGTCTTGAGCTATTTCCAGGTTTTAATTACCCCTTCGCTATCAACGAGCATCTTTTGGCTGGCCCCGAAAGTGACTTTTTTGCAAACACAACTTTCTGTAGTTCGGACCATTCGAACAGGTCAGCCGTGTCTTCGAAATCGGATACCCATCTTTCCACTGGATACGCATCTTTACCGGTGAAGGTTTTAATTGAACCTTCGACATCCCGATAGTCATAGAGAATTTCATGGATGTTGACCTGCCTGCTCTAACGGAATTTCTCTCCTCTCGAATGCTCTCATAATCTTCATTCCTTTCTTCTTCATTCATTTCATACTTACTTCCTCGTCATTGTTTTTAGGCACGAGCGTGTTTAGGTTCATTAATTCATGTACAATTCGCGTGATTATTTCTTCTTTGCTTCCATGATATTCCAGTCCGAGAATGTTGCAACATGATATTAAGTCGCCAATCATGAGTCTTCGTCCGCATTCTAGTTTATCTGTATATTCAGGTGTATCACTTCGGAAAGTAAACCCTTTAAAATCTCGAAGCCTCTGTCTGTTTTTGCGATCGCCTTCTTCCTCAAAGACAAGTTTATGTAATGCCGTCACCGCAGCAGTCGACACTGTGCGAATTTTCTGCTTAATCGTCTCAATCACTGAAATATCTGGAGACACTGGTAGTGTCTCGGCGCTAAGCCAAGCGCGGCGACACTGCCGTGGCTACTTTGCTCAAATCTATCAAGATTTCTAGACGGCGATTATGGGATCTCAGTAACGGGTGACCCGATTGAGTTCTAAGTGTGCTCAATCGATTGCATCCGCTCGGAATATAATGAAAGTGTTTTTGTTTTTTCTCTACGTGCTCTACGAGCGGAGATATTGCGATGCAAAATGATGCAAAATTCGAACTTGAAACTTTTAATATAAGAAACGTCGTCGTCGTCGTCGTCGTCGACAGGGCTACGGGGTGGGGGAAATGTCCTTTTGGATTTTTCGGCGCTAGAGGCAAATATGGCGCTGGCAATGTGCATGGTCACATCACACATGTTTCCGTTTTTTGTGGCTGATGATTAGGAAAACTATCACATCGATGGCATAGAGGACACGTAAGTGATTTTCTGCTTCTACATTGGCACGAAATAAACGAATCTGGCAAAATAAAAATGTATCGCTTTACTCCGTGGACCGAGATCGTTAAAGTTGATCACTATTCAGGTTAGGAAACATATCCGTCATATCGATGGCATAAATTATACAGCAGAGTGTTTGTTTGGTTAAATATTTGTCTGTAAAACAGAATGTAAAGCAGAATTGTTTTCCTTTATGCCATCGATGCAACAGATTTCGTCTGGATATCTATCAACTTTAATTATAACAATAACAATTAATAACTCGGTTCGCGGTAGTGCAAAAATGCGTCGAATGATTTTATCAACATCGAGGAGGTTCGACCTTGTACGTACATTATTATGTACTAACTTGTAATTTAAAGATACGTTTCATGATGCATTTCTTGTCGAGGTTTATCTCAAATGCAATTTACACAAAGATGTTTGGAACAAAATTTGGAACTTTGTCAAATTCATTCACGAATGGTTTAGATATTGGTTTATCTGCAACGAACAATTTCCCAAGTCTGCCAGGAACTATTGCATATCAAGAAGATTTTTCTCAAATGGAATTTACGAATATGTAATAAACACAAGTAATATTATATTTCATTTCTTCCGTAAATTATCTAATTATTATTATGTATGATTCACGAAGATAATAAGAATGATATACAGACTTCCTGTTGGTTCATATTACTATAATTATTATATTATAATTACATTTATAATATTCTAAGAGCAACTGTTACCAACCTCGATATTCAATCAGCAGTCATTCTATTATAGACAGAATTAAGTAGGAACGCAGAGATTAGTATATCATGAACATAATAATAAGAACGATATACAGACTTGCTGTTAGCTATACTGCTAATTGAGTTAATCGATTAAGTTAATCGGCGTTGGTTGTCCCCCCCCCCCCCCCAAGTAGTTTTAAACAATCTTGCCTTACATTAACTGACAGTTATACACACTGTTTTTACTTATACATTCATATAATAATTATACTATGTTTTTAGTATTTTTTATTAATATTATAAATCATAAGCATAAATTACAGACATTTCGACATCATTATTAAATGTAGGAATAACATATTCTAGATATAGTAAGAGTCCCAATTAAATAAAGTAAAGTTGCTTACTATATCTAGAATATGGTTTATACATTTGAAGCAAACACAATGATGTCGAAACGTCTGTAATTTATACTTATGATTTATAATATATGTAGGATATGAAAGAGACCTTGTACGGGATAATGCTCACTTGCTTGCAACTTAAGGTAGTTTATTATGGATATATTGAAATACAAAAGTACGCAGAATGAATCGCACGCTGTCGTCCTGCTTGTCTGACGACTCTCTCAGAACTAACTACTAATCGGCACAACGACCGTCACGTCATCGATTGTCGCGCTATCGACTGTCGACCATAGCGCCCTGCACATACAAAGGCCTGTTACTCGCGGGGACTATGATTCCCACATTCGGCCATTCCTGCACTCCCCTCGGTCCCCGAGGGGCATAATGTATAGGGTTTCATATAGTCGGCTGCTGACATCGTAAACTCGGGTCCTTCGCCGTTACATATTTTCGAAACCTCATATCGGTCGCTACCTTTAACTCGTGACACTCGATACGGCCCTAAATACTTTCGCTTGATTTTCAATCCAGGAGCAAATTGTGTTCTACGGACTATTAAATCGCCTTCCTTATAAAGGCGGGCTTTTTTACGGCGCTTATTGTAATAATGCTGGTTTTCTGCTTGTATCTTTAAAATATTCTGCTTCGCTAGTTTTCGCAAATTGTCGCGTTCTTTGTTAAAAGATTGAACGTATTCTTGTTCCAGTAACGAGATAATTTGTACATCATCACGGTGTTTCATCTTTACGCCGAAAAGAGCTTCGAATGGACTCATACCTACGCTACGCTGATACGTATTATTAAGACTCATTTGCAACTTAGCAACGTGTCGGTACCATCGATTGGGATTATCTAGTGACAACTTCGTCAATACCGGAATGATTGTCCGATTTATGCGTTCTACCTGGCCGTTGCCGCGTGGTATAC
Source organism: Trachymyrmex cornetzi (assembly GCF_001594075.2). Taxonomy (NCBI): domain Eukaryota; kingdom Metazoa; phylum Arthropoda; class Insecta; order Hymenoptera; family Formicidae; genus Trachymyrmex; species Trachymyrmex cornetzi. Next base: position 25,810 of record NW_017299929.1, on the reverse strand, counting down.
CGGTCGTCACCGCAACTTGTTCGATGCTTTCAGTGGTACAATACTCGCTGAAACCGGAGGATGTGAACGCCGTGCCCCAATCCGTTATAACGCGCTTAGGATTACCGAAGATCTGCTGCATCGCCGCGAGTTTATCTATTACCTCCTTGGTGTTCGTGGTCTTGGTGGGATACAACCACACGAACTTGGAGAAGCCGTCCACTATAACCAACAGATACTTATACAACTTAGATGTACTAGTCATGGGGCCTAAGTGATCGAGGTGATAGGTACTTAATGGTACATCACCCTTAGGAATCGGTCTTAATTCACCTTCCCTTTTGCCCTTTTTCTTTTCGGACAAGATACATGGTATACAACATTCGATAAAACGTTCAGCTTTTTCTTTTAACTTCGGAATATAATATTCTTCTTAAAGCATCTCTACTATTTTCTTAACACCAAAGTGACCGTTTTCGTGCGCTTTTCTTATGATTTCATGGTGCATACTTGCCGGTAATGCTACCACAGTTCGCTCGCCTATTTTTTTCATTAACAGCCCGTTTTCTATTAAATAGTTTTCATAAGGTTCCTTAATCAACAATCGCTTAATAGTATGTAATCGCTCTTCTTTATCTTGCTCATTCTTAATTAATGCTAATACTGTATCCTCGATAACCATTACAGGGAATCTACTTAACGCGTCGACATGCTTTACATATTTGCCCGGCCGATGCTTGACTTCGTATTCGAATTCTTCTAACATAAGTGCCCATCTGGCCACCTTAGGCGGCAGATTTTCTTTATTAAGTGTCTTTTGAAACGCCTGACAGTCCGTTATAATTTTAAACTTAATTCCTAACAAATAAGTACGGAACTTCTTTATTGCTTTGATTATTGCCATAATCTCGAGCTCATAGGTACACCATTTCTTCTCGGCATCGGTAGTCTTATTGCTTATGTAATAAACCGGATAAAAATCTTTCTCATTGACTCTTCTTTGCAGGAGAACCGCCCCATATCCCTGCTTACTCGCGTCGGTGTGTAATTCAGTGACGGCTGATGGATCGTATATACGAAGAACCGGTTCCCTCGATAGTGCGTCTTTTAGTTTATTGAACGCGGCTTGTTGCACCACTCCGAAACAGAAATGTTGTTCCTCTTTTACCTCATACAATGGATATGCTATCCGGGCGTAATCTTTTACGAATTTTCTGAAGTAGCTCGTGAGGCCCAAAAAGCTCTGCAGCTGTTTCAGCGATTTCGGCTGAGGAAAATTCTGGACTGCACGAACTTTGGTCGGGGATGGTTTGACGCAGCCATCTTCTATAACGTGTCCTAGGAACTCAACCTGCTTCTGTAAAAACTTGCATTTTTTCCAGTTAATACTTAAACCACTATTGGCGGCAACAGCTAACACTTCAGACAATTTGCAAAATGCGTCTTCTTCATCGTGACCGGGGATGATTAAATCATCCATGTACGTAAGAACTACGGATCTCCGAATGAGATCACCGAATACCTCATCGATAAATCGCAAGAAACTAGTCGGACTGTTGCATAAACCGAAGAATATCTTCATAAATTCATATTGGCCGTTCGGCGTAACAAAGGCCGTATACTTTTGGCTTTCTGTTTCTATTGGGACGTGGAAGAACCCATTTTTTAAGTCGATAACCGAGAACACTTTAAAATTAACCAACGCATCTATTCTATCGTCTATCAACGGCATCGGATATTTATCGCGAACCATTTTCCTATTTAAAGACCGGTAATCTATACAAACGCGACTGGAACCGTCTTTTTTGCGAACAATAACTATCGCACTAGCATATTCGCTGCGGTTAGGTTTAATTATGCCGGCTTCTAACCACTCGTCTACTTGCCTGTCTAAAATGTCCTTCTCTTTCGGAGCAAGCCTACGTGGACGCGAATAAACGGGCGTTTGGTCCTTTAACATGATTTTAGTCTCTACCGTAGTCTTCACATCACTCTTTAGATGGTGGTCTTCAATCAGCGCTGCGACTCTGCTTCAGTACGGCTCTGCAACTTCGATCTCTTCGACGGCAACACAATTTATAGCGGCTAATTCTTCGAATCCATCCGGCTGGCCGTTCTTGTCATCGGTGGCTTCCAGATGCTCGATGGCGGTGGTATCTTCAGCCAACGTCCGTCTGACTTCGATTTTTCCTTTCTTTATAGTGACCTCGATATCTTTCAGGAAATCGTGTCCAAGGATTAACTCAGCAGTCATAGAATGCATAGGGACCACGTATGCCTGAATTTCATAAATATCTTCTTGGATAGAGAACCTTAAATGGAAGGTGCCCATCGGCTTTGTGGAGACATTCCCTAGCCCCGTGAATAACCGCGACGTCTTGCTTAATTCGGGCTTGCCAATCTTCTCGTACATGTCGTGCCGCATCAGGCTTGCGTCACTGCCCGTGTCAATTAAAGCACCATATGGCAGTCCGGCAACATTTATTGAGACGAATTTGTCGTAGTTGCACTACTGACACAGTTTACTGTAGACACTGAAGTTTCTGGTTGTGATCGCGTACACTTTGGAGCGATGTGCCCGTATTCGTTGCACTTAAAGCACTTCGGTCCTTTGTTGGCGTTCGTACAACTTTTAACATCATGTTCCGTGGAACCGCAATTGAAGCAATGCTTCTTGACGGCTGGCCGAGCACTTGATTTGGTTTGCAGTTTCCCTGCGTCTTTTGCACTGTCCTTAACGCCGTCCTTCTTAATGTTTGTCTTCTTTCGCTGCCCTTTTTCTTTCATGCGATCATATATTTCGAAACATTTCTTCAGCTCGCGTAATGTTTCCGCCTTATATAACACCGTCTTATTGCACTCTTCATCTTGTATACCGTCTATTATGTGTTGAACGAGGGCATCCTCTTCTATGTGACCTTGGTCAGCAATCTCTTGCATCGCATAGATGTATTGCCGGCTGCTTTCGGCTGGTTGCCGTTTACGCCTGTACAGTTGACTATGTATCGTTGCACTGTTTAATTCAACTTTAAATTCTCTCTTCAGACGACGTTTAAGTTTATTCCAAGAAGTGATACCTTTTTCGAACGACACGAATCGGTTCGCCGATCCCTTTAGCATGCGTTTGCCGTAGATTAATTTCTGTAGATCGTTCCACTTGAGTAGGGCGCTCATGTCCTCGAACTCTGAGATCCAATTGTCGATCGGTAATTTATCATCGCCGGTAAACTGCGACAAGCTGCCCTCTACGTCTTTGATTGTAAAACTATTTCTTCGCGACCGACGACTGGCTGATCTCGACGCATCTCGTCTTCGTTCCATGGAAGCATCGGTGTCTGATATATCGTCATCATGGCGTCTCAATCTATGAGATCTCGCAGTCGTCCTTCCGCGTCTTTTCTTCGTCGTCGTCTTTTTCATCATCCGTCGAATCACTGCTGTCCGATCCATCTTCGTCACTCGTTGTATCGTCCTCTTCGTTATTCGCGGTATCTTTCCGCAGTCTTTCTTTTAATTGACTTTTATTGCCGGTCGCCGATATGCCCAGCTTCCGTAATTCATCTTTGAGATCGGACAGCTTCATTTCGTCGATAGCTAATGTAGATTCTTCGTCTGTCTCTTCTTTTGTCGCCTTTCCTTTTCCCGTTGTCTCTGTCGAGCCATCTTGTCTGGACGGGCCGCCTTTCCCGCCATCTTTGTCGTTGCTCTGCGATCCACCGAGAGGCATCTTTACGTGCACTGGCTTACGACTTTTACTTTACAACTGAGGCACTCACACTACTGTAATTCCGACAACTGTTCAGCTTTGCGACTTGCAACTGTACGACTGGCAATTATCCCGTCGATCCCGTCGATCCCGTCGATCCCGTCGATCCCGGACGAGCCCCCAAAAGAGTATGTGTAGGATATGAAAGTGACCTTGTACGGGATAATGCTCACTTGCTTGCAACTTAAGGTAGTTTATTATGGATATATTGAAATACAAAAGTACGCGGAATGAATCGCACGCTGTCGTCCTGCTTGTCTGACGACTCTCTCAGGACTAACTACTAATCGGCACAACGACCGTCACGCCATCGATTGTCGCGCTATCGACTGTCGACCATAGGGCGCATTCGCATGTAGCGCCCTGCACATACAAAGGCCTGTTACTCGCGGGGACTATGATTCCCACATATATGACATTTTGCAAAAAACATTTTGTTGGCTCACATTGGTAATTCTCTCTTAATTGATTTCTGTTATCATGGTGAACATTGTTGTCTTAAATTTATAAAAAAAGCGCTAAGCGTTGGTGAAACTGGCCCAAATGGTGCTTCTCGTAAAGAATCACCATTTGAGCCAGTTTCACCGACGCCAATTACTTAATCGACCGTGAAACTGATAATTAACGTTTGCTATTTAGTAGAACTAATGATATGTATCATTTGTATAAAAGATTTGATATCAAAAATTGGCGCCAAGTTAAATTCCATGTAATTTGAACAAATTAAATTTTATCATTTTATTCCTCCCAAAAAAAAATAATTTATTTAACTCTAATCATATGTATCATATTCGTATAATTGATATCAACAAAATTGGCGCCAAATTAAATTCATCAAAATTTTATCAAAATTTTATCAAAAAAATTTTATGTATTATTCCTATAAAAGGTTTGATATCAAGAACTGGCGCCAAGTTAAATCCCACTTCTTTATACCATGCTAAATTAAATAAATAATGAATATTAATCTAATGGTATGTATTATTATTCTACGAACGATTTGATATCAACAACTGTGGCGCCAACTTAAATTCTACTATCAGAATGAAAAGTAAAACTCAAGTGATACTATCTTTATTTATTATTTACTTAATCCAAATGGTACTATCTTTAATTTTTATACAATGAAACCTAAGTATACTTATTGAAGAATCTTCCTATTCCAATCCAAATGGTTTAAATTCCTCTTAAATGAAATTATTATATTACAATTCATTCAAAGACATTTCCTCTTCCAACTAAAGGGGTGGCACCCAGTTGGATACGGCTCAATTGGACACGAGTCACTCACAGCGCTTGAGACTACAAAGCTCCTAAGCACCGGTCGCTGTGATTGGTGGTGTTCAATCGAGCCGTGATCAATCGGGGTCACCCCCTGAAAGTTTTGTGCCCATAGCATGGAAATTTGGCTGTAAATTAGCTTATACTATTCCAAATACCTTAAGAAATTATATTAAGAGAGCGAAAAATAGTGTTATGTCCTGCAGACGCAGATTCTTTTCTTTCAAGAGAATCGGCTCCGCGTCGCGACTACGATTGGCGACTGCGAGACGCGAGCAGGAGTCCCCTTATAAAAATTGAAAAAGAGTCCACAGGCTCCGCGAATAACTCATAAAACGTCAATCAACCTGGAAAAATAACACTAACGTAGCCTAAAAGAGACAAGATTGCGAAAAACATCATAAATGGACCTAAGTCACGCGATAATAAAAATTCAAGCTGTCGTCCGAGTTGACCAACAATTTCATTTTAAGAAAAACAGGCGCCGCGTCGCCATAAAAAATCGTAAAAAGCATAAGATAACTTCCCATGGTAGCGTTATCTAAGATCGGACTCGCGACTGACGTAATAACCAGCTGTTAACTTAGCCATATTTTCCGCAAGGATGACGGAATTCGTCACTCGCTTGGAGCAATCTTACCCCTTTTAGGGAAAATATAAATCATTTCTTTTGTTCTCGAAATCCTTTTAACGATGCACTTTAGATTAACAACGATAAGAAATTTTTAAAATCGTAAATCTCGCGCGACATTGCAATTAACTATTGCATCCTAAACAAAGGGTATTATGCCCTTTTTTCGGGGTATAAATAGAGGTCCCGCGGAAGCGCAGAGAGTTAGTCAGAGTTTTGAGATACAACTGCCCCAGTGCGCGTGTCACCCAGTTTGAGTAACGTTCAAGTTCACGACGTTAGTCGCGCATTTCAGTACTCGTGTGCACCAATTTTGGAAATTATAGTGTGACCGTCTCTTGCTCTCATTGTGAGCCCCTTCGAGACATTCGCCACGTACTAGAGTACCTTCCTGGGCCTCTTGCGCAGACAGCAGACCTCACCTTCCATTAAAATTATCAGCTGAGGGCTTGTGAACTAGAGAAAAATACTACACACCATAACCAGTAAGTCGATCTGTGCACCTATCCACACACCCCTCCCCCACATGAGTATTTAGAAATATTGGGTATGGGAATAAGTTTCCGCCCATTGTAGAAAGATGTCGTTAGTAGCATTGCTTGTGTGTTTGATAGAACGGCAACATATGTGTTTGAAAGGTTTGTGTTCAAACTTTTGAGCCCAATAGTTGGCATTCGTTCGAAGCGTAAAAAAGAGTAACTTTTTTTGCGTTGAAGATGTCGGAATTTATTCCAAAAAAGCAACATTTGCGGGAAGTTTTACTCCATTATTTTATTTTAAAGAAAAGTGCTGCAGAATCGTATCGTTTGCTCGTAGATGTTTACGGTGAGCATGCTCCATCGAAAACCAGTTGTAAAGAATGGTTTCGGCGATTCAACAGTGGTGATTTTGACGTGCGTGACAAAGAACGCGAAGGTGCACCGAAAAAATTTGAAGATGCAGAATTGCAAGCATTACTCGAAGATGATTCATGTTTATAGCTCGATAGGTTGTCAAAAGAGTTAAATGTTGATAGATCCACTGTTGGAAAACGTCTACACGCAATGGGAATGGTGCAAAAAGAAGGAAATTGGGTGCCATACAAATTGAAAGAGAGAGACATGAAAAGACGTTTGGTCATCTGCGAGATGCTTCGTCAACGACAACAAAGGAAGGGTTTTCTACATCGTATCGTAACTGGCGATGAAAAATGGATCTACTACGATAACCCTAAACGCTTGAAAGCATGGGTGATGCCAGGTGAACCAGGTCCATCAACGCCAAAACGAAATATCCATGCTACGAAGATTATATTGTGCATCTGGTGGGATCAGAGAGGTGTTATATATTATGAGCTGCTCAAACCGTCCGAAACCATCACTGACGATCGTTATCGACTACAACTGATACGTTTAAACCAAGCTTTGAAAGAAAAACGACCGGAATGGGACAATAGGCACAACAAGCTGATTCTGTTACATGACAACGCTAGGCCACACGTTGCAAAACCGGTCAAGAAATACTTGGAAGGAGTAAAGTGGGAAATTCTGCCCCACTCGCCGTATTCACCGGACATTGCTCCTTCAGATTTCCATTTGTTCCGATCCATGCAGTCGGCCCTTTCTGGAGAACGATTCAATTCTTATGAAGATATCAAAAAATGGCTTGATGAATGGATCGCTTCAAAAGAACCAGATTTTTTCATTCGAGGAATTCGTTTATTACCGGGAAAGTGGGAGAAAGTTGTCGCTTCCGAAGGAGCATACTTTGAACAAACTCACTTATACAGATTTGTTTAAATAAACACATCTTTTTCTTTTCAAAAAAGGTGGAAACTTATTCCCATACCCAATATATACCGGGTGTCCGAAAAGTGTGGAAACGGTTGAATATCTCGAGAAATACACATCGGATCAGAAATCTGAAAATATACGTATTCAACGTTTTCAAAAAAGCTATCTTTTGAC
>NW_017299929.1:16591-18173 GCF_001594075.2 Trachymyrmex cornetzi | reverse complement strand
CCACCCGCTGTGGGTAAAAGAGAGGGTAAGTTTAAAATTTTAAATGGGAATCCCCATTTTTTATTGCAGATTTCGCTTCTTCAGAAAAAGTTACATAAATTTTACCTATTACAAACATTTTTTGATGACAGATGGCGCTGTAATCAGCGAAAATTAAAAATGAATCTAAAATGTTTAAAATATCTCAAGAAATACTCAACGGAGCATATTCTCACCCTGGAGGTGGATGGGCGGGTAATTTTTCGATTTTGATTTCTTTTTCTGTCAAAGACATTATACATATATTCATATGCCCAATTACAACGAGAGACAGAATACAGAATTTTTAAAAATGGAAGAAATGTTAAGCCAATAATGAAAAAAGAACAGAAAAAATATTAAATAATTAGTTAGAAGAAATTAAACTGATAGAAATGTTAAAAAGATAATTGTCATAAGATAAACGCATTATGATCGCATTACTCGGTTCACACGCAATACAAATTTTGCTCGGTGTCTTTCGCCTTATAATGTTCGTTAAATATGTACATCGAGAAAGCCGTAATCAGGGACAGCGAGAATGTTGCATTCTGGCGGCGAAATGTATCAAATAGCCGTGAAACACTTGAAAGTTCAACCACACACGAAGAGAAATTTCTAATGTTTATTCTATGGGTCACCTTCATCGAAACGACACAAGGTTCTTTCGTACGCGAATCGTACGTTTTCGTACTTTTTCAACAGGGCCGCATACTTCGTTTCCTTGAGATTCAGAAGATTTTCTGGTGGGCAAGTCGTAGCAATGAGTTCAATGAATGTTTTATACTACATAATACATATGTATACATTAGAAATGTTTTTCTGTGCAAAGAGCCCTCCGCAGATGTGAAAATATCTTAGATGATGAAAGTCCCAATAATTTTATTGCACAAAATTCTAGCCTAAACATTAACTTTCTGTGTTTGAACTTTCATACATATGTATGTATGTTTCCAAGCAAAATTTGTATTGGAAATACATACTTATCTTTTTAATATTGCATATGTGTGTATGTATTTATACTAGTTTAAGTTCTTCTAACTAATTGTTTAATATTTTTTCCGTTTTCTTCTCACTATTTGCTTAAAAATTTCCATCTTTTTTATTCAGTATTCTATCTGGCGTTGTAATTGGGCATAATGGCTTTGACAGAAAAAGAAAAAATTAAAATCGAAAAGTTACCCTCCCGTCCACTTCCAGGGTGAGAATATGCTCCGTTGAGTATTTCTTGAGATATTTTAAATGTTATAGACTCATTTTTTAATTTCGCTGATTACAGCGCCATCTGTCATCAAAAAAATGTTTGTAATAGGTAAAATTTATGTAACTTTTTCTGAAGAAGCGAAATCTGTAATAAAAAATGGGGGTTCCCATTTAAAATTTTAAACTTACCCTCTCTTTCACCCACAGCGGATGGGGGTGGGGGGTCATGTTACATGTCAAAAGATAGGTTTTTTGAAAACATTGAATACGTCTATTTTTAGATTTCTGATCCGATGTGTATTTCTCGATATATTCATCTGTTTCCACACTTTTCGGACACCTTGTATGTATATATATATAT
>NW_017299929.1:14616-15258 GCF_001594075.2 Trachymyrmex cornetzi | reverse complement strand
GTTGTAACCCCCTCAAAAGATAGATTTTTTGAAAAATCGTTTCACGTGTTTCAGCGTTTTTTTTAAATACCAATGGTTTTTGAAATATTTGACCGTTCCGGAACTTTTTCCCATCACTATATATATATATGTATAAGGGAATGTCGTACATGTTTGGACACCGTACAAGTTGGGACAGCTGAATATCTCGACTGTGCATTGTGGCGACGTCTATCTAAGGATTGGGGATATAAAGTTTGCTTGTAAACAAACGTTTCATGTGCGTTAGACCGAAGAACACGTGTTGAAAAACTGTGTATTACGTGCGTCGTAAATTGTGTAACGAAAAAGATCTTTTGCGTAGTTTTTGCATGCGGTTTATTTGGAGAAGTAAATTTTATTATTTCACGTAAGTATGCTGAATGAGTCTTGTATTCAGTGTAGTTTAATGGTGTGAAACGGCAATCGAAACGTAGTGTCGTGGAAAAGTATTTTTCGGCTTTCACGAAATGGCGTCTACCGTACAAGTTGGGACACTTGTGTCGTATAAGTTGGGACAGCACGTTTTTTTATCCCAAGACACTGCGATGCCATTTAAATGATATTTTAATAACATTTGATGCATGCAATTATATTTATGATAGAATTTTGTATTATTGTGAC
>NW_017299929.1:13904-14240 GCF_001594075.2 Trachymyrmex cornetzi | reverse complement strand
GTTGTAGCCAATGACCATACTTTTTTATTGGTATTTTTTATTTAACGTCATTCCCATCCGTTTCAATACCAGACACCAAAAACGAAACCCGTCCCAACCTGTACGACATTCCCTTATCATCTGTATAAAAGATTTGGTATCAACAATTGTGGCGCCAAGTTAAATTTATATTCTATATATGATCGTATACAAACTTACCTTTTTAAAAAAAGGTAAAAAAAGCACTAAGCGTGTGTGCTTTTCGTAAAGGATCACCATTTGGGCCAGTTTCACCAACGCCAATTACTTAATCGGCCGTGAAACTGATGATTAATCACGTTTGCTGTTTAGTAGAAC
>NW_017299929.1:8197-8407 GCF_001594075.2 Trachymyrmex cornetzi | reverse complement strand
ACGCTTCCGACAGTCGAAGTCGTGCCGTATCACGCTTGCACGCGGAAAGCGCACCTTTCGGGACGACGTATCGTTCCTCGCATTTGCGACGCGTATCGCACATCACACGTGTTCCGGTGTAAGCCCGCGTCCCGCGTACCGCGCGTCACCGGGTGAAGCACGCGACTACGACTCGCACGCCGAATCGTGCCCGACACACATACGCCGTAC
>NW_017299929.1:5591-7988 GCF_001594075.2 Trachymyrmex cornetzi | reverse complement strand
CTAACCTAATCTGATCACGAATAAGTTGCTAACATGCATGGAATCTATTCCATATTCTCAACCCTCGATGTATTCCACATTACCTGCATGTCGTCATATGACAAATAAAGTCTTTCTGTAGCAATAAACAAGTTTGGAATAGCGATTAATCTGCATAATATTGTTCATGCAACATTATTAAAAGCGTCTGTTCATATAAGCATTAAAAAAACTTACCTTCAGTTGGTGAGAACACTTTTTAGAAAAATCACAAATGAACAAAAAAACCTAATAAGTTTTTACAGACTCCTTTTGATTAGAACGATTAATAAAATCATGAAATATGTAATACGGCAATAGGAGTCGACGCTGGTTATCAATTAGCGTAATTTTTCTTAATACTGAAGTTGTAAACCTTAACTTTGAATGTTTTCACTCATGGTTTGAGTCTTCATCAGCAATCTTTCACCCTAGCGCAACGATTGGAGTATTGTATTACAAAATGATATCTCCAACGTTTTTCATCTCAAAAATTGAACCGTTTACTGTTGTGAGGTAAGTCACATACTCACAAAGTTAGAAAGCTGAGTGACAATGAGAACTCAAGCTCACACAGTCGACGCTTCTACACTGAACAATGAATCTCTCTTATGTAACATTTTGTAACTCGTTAATATGTTTATGTACTTTTTAGAAAAAGCTGCCGAATCTTCTGACGTAACGAAAATGAATAAATGTTAATTGTAGCAAAACAGTTGGTCGGACCGAGTTCATTGCTTATTATGACATGTTTGGTAACAGTTGCAATAACTTTCAGCGATTGCCGCCAGATTGCAACGCTTTGTTTAAAAAATAAGCCACTATTCCATATTAGTAGCCTATGCCATAATCCTTGATTTTACCCTATGTGTAAAGTGCAGTCGATTTTGCGGAGAGATCTATTCTTTCCGAACGACCAGAGAGCAATGATAGAACGACGAACCAGTACACAGCCAAAACGTCGCGTGGGAAGGGTAGAACAAGGAAGGGGAACTAAGAGGGGGAAAGTGATTGTATGACAGGAAGATATGACTCCGGTAAAGTTTCAGTATCATTTTGCCTATTCAAGCCCTGTTTCTGTCTTTTTACCATATATGAACCATTTCAGTGACAAGACGTTTATTAAGAAAGTTCACTATCCAATATTTTGACGTTAGCCCAATCAAAATTATGATTGCAATTAATTCTATGGTCTGTTATAACCGAAGGAGATCCTGATTTTTTCTCTATGTCAGACATGTGCTCTTGTAGTCTCGTTTTCAGTTTCCTCTTAGTCTGGCCAACATACGTAGCCTCACAATCTTCACGAGATCCTGTATACCACACCTTGATGGGATAAAGGATCTAAACTATTGTTACGTCCAAACCCCTAATTATTTGGTGAGAGAGACAAAGAGGGAAGATGGAGAGGGTATGGAAGGACGGTTGACTCAATCTCATAGGTATACGCACGGAAGCGTACAGCTGTGAGTCGTTAGCACTCTTTTAGGTCCCGGAATGTGGATCAACATTCTGAAGGAAACGCTATGACACCTGTTCCGATGGACAGTGCAAACGTCGTTCCTACTTTTTAGGTCAAGGAACTTAATCCTTTTAACCCGGGACTGGACCTCGTGCGATCTCAGGCGTTATAGGGAACGGGATACGAGTAGCGATTCAATAATGAATGAAACTTAGAGAGATTTTGTATAAAATAAAAAACTTACGTTTGTTCATAATAGAAAAATTAAGATTAATTTACATGGTTAAAATTATCGATTACAATGGTTTTTGTTTTGCATTCACAAAATTTGTGTGTGAAGTGTAGATGTGTGTATGTGGTCGTGTGCGCATGGATAGGAGTAGGTGAGAATCATTACTGAGAGCGGGAAGCGAGGAAAGTGATCCAGGAGCATATAGGGATTAGATGTCTATATTGGACCAGGAAGGGAGAGGAATTTCCAGGAATATAAACTGATATGAATTTATCTCCTTTGTTGGAGGGGGAAGAGTAGAGGCGGAATAACCGATCCCAGTTAATGGGTTCGGGATCGGGTTGAATTGGAGAGGGAGGTAGGAGGTGATCTAAAAGAGGGGCAGTCGGGAGCTGGTCAAAAGAGGGAGGGGGAGTTGGAAGCTGGTCTAAGGAGATGGGAGGAAATCTTTCCTCAATTGTGGGAGGGGAATAGTCCAAGATTTCTTGGACTCCAGGATCAAGAGGAGGGTGAATGGTTAGGTCGAGAGGTTGTGTGTCTGTAAGTGTAGGTGAATACGATATGTCTGTGGAACCGGTATCGGGTAGCTGAGCCGGAAAGATTTCGGTTTCGATTGGCGGAGCCGGTTGAGTGGGTTGACGATTCCGGCAACTCCGGCGCACGTACGGGGTTCGTCCCCGCTTTG
>NW_017299929.1:4984-5544 GCF_001594075.2 Trachymyrmex cornetzi | reverse complement strand
AAATTTGGACTTCATTTATTGTGTTATTTATTACTGTGGTCAAAATTTCATTGGTATTCCATATTACATCCCATTTTTTAGACCCCCCCATTTTCTCACTTTTTTGTTAATATTGACGTTGGACTTAAATTTTGGCGACTGTCATTTATTGGATGTTGTAGCTAACATATTCCTCAAGAGTTCTGTGTAAATTTAAAGTCTTCATATGCATTTATATCAGAGCAATGTTAATTTTAAAAAATTAGAATATATTCTTGGCATGAGAGAGAGAGAAGAGAGAGAGAGAGAGAGAGAGAGAGAGGAGAGAGAGAGAGAGAGAGAGAGAATTCGAGATTTACTTTGCGTCGACCACATATTAATAATATCATGGCCTTAACAACGAAGGTTTTATTGTAATTATTTTACGACTTTGTACTTATTTTAATTTGTTTTTGTCATCGGCTATGTATACACATTTTAAATCCGTTAATAAATCAAACTAATCAAGACTCCTTACAAATCAAAGAATTGGAAAGAGTAAGGGCATTAGGAGTCGGGCGCAGAAGACGTCGCGCAAATAA
>NW_017299929.1:1280-4863 GCF_001594075.2 Trachymyrmex cornetzi | reverse complement strand
GAGAGAGAGAGAGAGAGAGAGAGAGAGAGAGAGAGAGAGAGAGAGAGAGAGAGCAAGGAAGCGTACTTTTACGTTTTTCAGAAGTAAAGTGATTTCAAACAGTCTTTATGAGCTGACAGTGTAAAAACTAGCGGATTTAGAAGGTTGGTGTCATTGAGACTTTTAATTAGTTCCTCATAAAGTATACTTTCGCACATGTTATTTTAACGGTGGCCACTTTTCCATATGATTAGTGCGTGGTCCTTTATCATAATGAACGTTTCTTTCATTGGGAAACTCAAAGTTTTTGCGACTTATTAATTAAACTTTACAGATTAAAAGCATATCGTGGATTCAAGCCGTGTTTATAAAATTACCAACATTTCTTTATTTTCTTTAGGTTAATATCACTGAGTAAACATTACCAGAAAAATTTCCGTTTTTTTAATGATTTGGGATTGCTTCAAAAAACAGTCGATGGTTGAATTTTGATACACAAAATACGTATCCTTTCATTGGCCCGGGATTTGGTCGAACTTTATTCGATGGAAAATTCGAGTCGCGCATAACGCTCGAGATCCCACAGGGAAATAAAATCTTGTAAAGAACTCTGACGTGACAGTACCATGTGCTTGTGATCTCGATAAATGACGGGGTCACGTAAACACGCACGCACGCACACCAGTAACGTACACGCGTTCCGCGTTCATCACAATCAATCGGGCACAACGCGACAATGCAGAATGAATCGAGCCGTGGCATTACTGGACATTCCTACGCGGAAGCTGGATGGCGATCCATCGGCGATTGTAACGAGATGTTCATGCGTTTATGTATATATATATATATATATATATATATATGCGATTGCAATCGATACGCCGTTATATCTGTATTATCACTCTCGCGCACACGGGCATTCGTTTGCATAGATTTAATGCCTGGTGATTATTATCATTCCTATGCGCGACTGTCATTTGATCGTTATACTTTATTCTAGCATCTGACATTGATGAAATCTTGACGGTATGTCGCATGAACTTTTGTCAAGTTTGTGCCCATATCTGAGATCCACGACAATTGTTGATGTTTGTTTTCAGATCGATGAAATCGGGAGAAGCAAGTCGAAAAATTCATTTTTCCCGATTTTGTAATCAATATGCCTTTTTTCGCTATGAATTTTATAGCAAAGTTATTAAATGCGATTATATTAATTAAATTTTTACTTTATTTAGTGTATTGATGACTATTGCACTAAAAGTAATTTTACATTAAAAGTAATTTTCATGCATCGATAAAATACATATATACATAAATTTTCGTATAACAAATATGTTTTAATTAGACGTCTAAGTCCAATTTTAAGAACAAGAATTTTTTCATGAGCCGTACATACCCCCCTCCCCCTATAAGTAGCCACATATTCCACCCTTATGGGATCACGACAAAAATGCAGGGGTTTCAAAAAGTTCTTTTTTTAATACGAAAAATAAGTATTGTTACGTCACGCTATTGAGATTTACTCCGTTTTTTGAGTCAATGCATTTAAGCAATTTACCCGGGAATCGGAGATCAAGTCGTGCGGTTAAGAATGTTCACTGGGAAGTATTAGATAATTATTCGGAAGGGTAATTTTGAACCCAGTGCCAAAAAGATTACGAAGCTTATAGGCGAATCTACGTGGATCGGCTTTTCGAATGTTCTTGTAATTTGGAAACGTGACATTTATCTCTAATCGCTTGATAGTATATACGCGTTCGCGAGGTGAGTCTACCGGTTTCTTTTGATCTAATAACTGCGCTAATTTTTGGAAATAGGGGAAAGGATCGTGATTTGAAATCAGAGCTGATTTTATTTGAAATTTTAATCTCTTCTCTCGCTGTCTTCGTCCGCCTTTAGTAGGCATGGAAGTATCACAAAAAAAAATTATCAATGTTCCGAAGAACTGCCGTGAGACGGGGGCCACGCTATTGGCAGCGACAGTTGTAACAGTCCTCTGGATGTGAGATAATTATGAATACTCCGAGAAAGTGTTATAAGACGGGGGCCACGCTATTGGCAGCGACAGTCGCACCAGCCTCTCGGATACTCATATATGTGTATTTGAATGTAATTGAATGAGACGCAGAGCAGAACCTTAGGTTTCAGCCGATTTGATATATTCAGTATTTTCGTTTAATAAGAAAAACAGAACAATGAGGAAACAAAAATATAAGAATGTGTTTCTGATGAAGCGCGAGGATAGTTCTCACCTTGATCTAATTAATTTCTGGCTATACTGGATAGGTTTCTACTTTTGCTCTATAAATGAATAACTGTTCGACTGAATAACTGAATAAAAGCCGAACGAATAACTGAACTATTAAACAACTGACTGAATAACAGAATAACTGAATAAGAACTGAATGTATAACTGACTGAATAACAGAATAACTGACTGAATAAAAACTGGACGTATAACTGACTGACGACTGTTTTTGGCAGCTCCTTTTATATTTTGGAAATGAATGTGGGAGTGTCCTTTCAGAACCAATCACTACTCCTCAAAATTTGATAGAACCTATACTAGCGCTTGTTTCCTTAAGATAAGGCAGCAAGGCTCCGAATAAGCCCTACTCCCCACTCTACAGGTTTAATCTTAATAGGTAATAGTTGAGAATTTTAATAATTTATAATAAAAATTCGGCTTTCCTTAACTAACATCCTTATGCGAGGCGAATCTATTACATTCTGAATTATATATTTAAAATTGGTTTAATTTTATTGGAAGAAAGGAAAAAAAAAGGAAGAAAAAGATATTCGTCCTCGCATACAGGAAGATTTCTATTTTGCTGTTAATTGCTTAATTACTAAACGCTAATGTAATATACACTATCATTAATATAATGTTAAAAAATATACGCTTTTATTTATTATTTTATAGAAAGCCTTCTTTGAAAAAGATCGTGGGATATTCTTAGACATTCTTCAGAATAGATAATCTATGTGACACATAAAGGTATATAACGTGATCTATCTGTTGATTTGAATGTTTAAATAAAGGAACCAAATGTACCCCCCCCCTCCCTATAAAAGAAAAAAGGAATTTTCGGTTTCGAAATAAAGATAAAATAGAGACGGAATATCATGACCAAGACGAAATATCTAGAGATAAGATAAAAATAAGGCATAAATCATATATTTATAATAACGAAGGAGAGGATTTTATCGGTATGTAACCAGTATTTCGTATTTCTAATAATTTTTCATAGTAATATACAATACAAAGTTCTTACACAATTAAATTAAAGGACTCTTTTAAATAACAGAAATATCAAGAATATAGAAGGCCAAATTAGAGTCAAGTTCGAATATAGATATGTGTAAAATGTTTAAAGTTTTAACATTCTCATAAATATTGATATAACATAAATTTAATTTAAAAAACTTAAGGCGATGCTAAAGCTCCCTGTTTTATCACATTCCTATTCGGTGAAAAATCTCTGTATTGGATATACGGATTGCAAAAGTATTATTACTTAAATTATAGTACGCATCAACAGGACCTCAGCTGCACTGGATTTTATGAGAAAATCGAAAAAAAAAATTAAAAATTCACTTACTT
>NW_017299929.1:0-238 GCF_001594075.2 Trachymyrmex cornetzi | reverse complement strand
TAACAGTGTTACAAAAAACACGTTACTTCCCCTTCTTGAATGTACCGTATTGCATATATAACTGTATGTAAAATTTTCGTATGCGATATTTTTCCAGTTACTCATTTTGAGCGTGTACGAATAATTGCCACATAAGAAAAACTTTATAAATGCATTTTATAAGTTGTGCCATTTCACGTCTTATTTATATGCATTGTTTGTAAATTTTTCATGAGCCGTATATACCTCTCCTCCCCCA
>NW_017299928.1:117754-118748 GCF_001594075.2 Trachymyrmex cornetzi | reverse complement strand
TGAAATTCAATTTCGAAATTGTAACGTACCAAAAAATAATATTTATGCATTCTGTGTAGTATATTATACCTACACAGAATGCATAAATATTATTTTTGTTATTGAAATTTGTTATTGAAATTCAATTTCGAAATTGTAACTTACTACACAGAATGCATAAATATTATTTTTTGGTACGTTACAATTTCGAAATTGAATTTCAATAACAAATTAAAAGAAACATTAAATATAATTTTGTATATTTAATTCGAAACCTTCGAAACCTAAATGTTTCAATAATTGAAAATATATCATTGTAATAAAAATGTTGTACACACTTTCGTTTCATCATTGATTTACAGATTTACATACATTTTCTTGTACCATATCAAATATGGATGTTTCATTACACTAAATATAGATATAATTGTTCTTTTAAACTGAAAAGTTGAAAATATCGTACGAGACATGCAGATATTACAAGCGCCGCTCGGAACGAGAAAGTTAGCGCCCGCTTGCCGCGCGCTCGTCCTCGAGTTGCCGGACTATTTAATTAATTCCCAGGTGAGTTTTAAAAACGCCATTCTCAAATTTTCACATTTTTTAGTAAATTTTTCGAGGAATCCGATAGTATTTGTAAAAAATAAATTAACTTCGGGCGTCATGGTCAAAATTAACTTTTAAGATTTAATTTGCAGAAAAAAGTATTTTTTTTAAAGTTGAGGTTAGGAACATAATTTCATCAAAAAGCTGATGTAATAACGTTTGAAATGAAAAAAAAATTGTTCTACTATAAAAAACGACGTAGATACGACGACTTGAAAATTACCATAAAAGGCAAAGTTACCATAAAACTCAAAATTTAAAATCTCTATTTCTTCGAAAATAAATTTAAAAAAAAAAACCCGATACACGTGTTCGCTTATTTTATACCTACAATTGGTAAAAAAAGTTTGAAGCGATTTAAAAATATCGAAAAAAAAAGTGTTCGGTTTGTAAAAGAATGCCCCATATA
>NW_017299928.1:113775-114215 GCF_001594075.2 Trachymyrmex cornetzi | reverse complement strand
CCATCGCGCGCTATAATTACCATTTATACTTACCGTCTTTCTCTCTTCCTCATAAATGTAGGCATTTTTTTCTTCTTCCTCATATACGACTATATTTCGCATCTTTGTCCCGTCAATTATTTTTATCGCATATTAATAATAACCTAAAGAGCGCAGTCTCCTAATACGAGCGCAACGATATGTTGAACGCGGTAATGCTATCGACATGCGGTGGTGACGCGCGCGTAATATGATACCGTGTGAATAAGGAAGGAAACAAATAATCGCGGACAACAAAGTAATCTGTATATATATTTATTTATAAGTATATTTATATGTATATATGTGTATATGTATTTTTATTATTTAATTCTCCTCCGAATATAACAATAATGTTGTCAGCCTCCCAAAATTATATATGACGACGCGCTGTAATGAAAAAATAAACGAATAAGTCATCT
>NW_017299928.1:112566-113757 GCF_001594075.2 Trachymyrmex cornetzi | reverse complement strand
AAGCAGATATAAATGAAATACTTACAGAACCTTCCGAGCAGCTTTCAAACCATATTCCCTCTATTGTATGCGACCGTAAACCTTTGTTTACCCATTCCAGCATCTCCTTTGTAAATAAGAAAATCCAGTATATAGCACTGACATGTTAAAATCGCTGACTATACTGCACAATCCTCCACATAATTAATATGACTCAGTTGTTCTTTTGAACAAATCTGATAACGAGTAGTATTACGTGTTAACACATTCCGGAATCCAAGTTCCAGGTTGCGAACCAATTGCTCGATCGATAGACATTTACGGTTAGTCATTTTACACAGACTGACTTTGCGCGAACCCCATCAGTATTTATATTTTCATTCTCCACTCAACAATAGTAAAAAGTGCAATGTTTGCGAAAACATATCGCAACATGTTTTGCGATGACATCATCATTTTAACACGTGCAAAAGTGCACCCCTTACAATAAAAGACGCATCCGGTGATGACATCAATGTAATCTAATACAGTAAAATGCAACATTTGCAAATACATATATATAACTGCTTTGTTAGCGTAATATAAGAAATTTTTTCAAGGACATATTCGGGGATGACATCATCAATGTAACACGAGCAAAAGTGTACCCCTTGCAATAAAAGACGCATCCGGTGATGACATTAATGTAATCATACACCGCAAATTGCAGCGTCAGCAAAATTGCAAGTTTCAATATGACCTTGTCAGCGTAATATAAGAAATTTTTTTCAAGGACATTAACATATTTTGGCGATGACATCATCATCAATGTAATATGATACAATACCTGCAAAAAATGCAGCAATTGCAATTTCATATATTATAGGACCGTACATGTGATAACACAAACTGTAGAATCGAAGCCTTACACGGTCTAGCTGGGTCTTAATGCTTGTATGATTCTTATGTGAATTTATATACTACGTATGTAGTCCCACAGAAACGCGCGCCGAAAAATTTCCGGTCTTGAAACGCTAACTCTACTAAACTACCGCAGTAATATCACGAATTAAATTGACTAGCAATTTAACAAATTTTTGATGCTTATTCGCATCTTCGAAACGATCTTAATAATGATGAATAATATATTAAAATCTGTAAATAATTAATTCTTATTGCGAAAAAATATTACCTCGGCCGGGAGTCGAACCCGGATCTCTTGCAATCCAAACG
>NW_017299928.1:110065-111840 GCF_001594075.2 Trachymyrmex cornetzi | reverse complement strand
AAGTGACAACATGGAGCGTGATTTGATTGAGCAAGCTATCCTGCTTAATACAAGAGAAGAGTATGTCGCGTGAGAACAACGTTGCGACAAATTTATAGAATCTCTGGAGAAGCAGAGCCGTATCAAACGCCCGCGATTATCGATTGGTAATAGACAATCAGTGATCGCATGTATCGCGCGGCTTGAAAGCTTGAAGGGTTCGGTGCGCGGACGATTCGTGCATGTTGGCGCAGGACATAAGACTTCGATGGCGTGAAATCGAAACGGGGTTCGAAAGTCGTATAATAACGGCCGCGGTAATAAACACCAATTATATCGAACCTCGGCGATTTCTCGAAGACGCGAGTGAAATTGTGCTCGAGCGTGTACAGGGTATCATGCAGAGATATGACTCTATAAAAATAAATACAGTATTTAACGGTGAATTCGTGGCTGGTGACAAACGCGCGAACAAGAGCATCGCCACCCGGAACTATGAACTATACCGATGTACCGATTTGCGCGAGTGGTACGTAACGCGCATCGTTGAGCCTATCCTAGCATCGTTCGAAGAATTTCAAGAACGCGACAGCGGATGGGCACTGTCGCGTATACTAAATTTGGCGATGAACGCGAATAAACTAAATCCTCTGCTCGCGGGATGTCACATCAAACTGCCGCGAGAAATTATGCTAAAGAGAGCGGTGATCAACGTACAATCCACGGACAATGCGTGTTTTGCACGGTCGGTGATCGCCGCTCTGCATCCAGCTCAAAAAAATGTGGAGCGAGAGTCATCATATTCGCATTATTCCACAGTTCTAAATCTCGCAGGCATCGAATTTCCGATGACACTGAGCCAGATTAAGAAATTTGAAGCACTAAATGACATTTCCATCAACGTCTACGCCATCGAGAAAGGGATCGTGCCGGTACGACTTACCGATCGAAAGAGGAGCAAGCACGTAAACCTCTTGTACGTGGAGGACGATAGCGTGGGACACTTTGCGCTCATCAAAGATCTATCTCGCCTTGTCAGTTCTCAACTTAGCAGAAAAAAGAACAGGAAATATTTCTGCGATAGGTACGTAATAATAATAATAATGATAATGATAATAATAATAATAATACTAATAATAATAATTTTTTCCAGATGCCTTCACTACTTTGACTCGAGCGCAAAACTGGAGATCTATACTGAGGACTGTGGGAAACTAAACAATTGTGCGATAAGGCTGCCGAGCGAGGACGACAAATGGCTGAGCTTTCGCAACCACTGCAGGAAAGAGCGCGTCCCGTTCGTAGTCTACGCCGATCTTGAGTGTTCATTGGAAAGAATAGATAGCGATTCACAATCCGCTACGCATACGTACCAACATCACAACGTCTTCAGCGTAGGGTATTACGTGCACTGCTCCTACGACAGCTCACTGTCGGGCTATCGTTTTTGCCGCGACAAAGACTGTACATCGTGGTTCACAGAAGAACTCAGACAGTTAGCGCACAGTATACAGTCTGTAATTTCAGCCAATGTTCCCATGGCAGATTTCACACGCGACGACTGGGAAAAATTTAACAGCGCCTCGCACTGTCACGTGTGCGAGAAACACCGTTTACACCTGACGATACGCGGGTACGCGATCACTGCCATCTCACCGGGCGATACAGAGGCCCCGCGCACTCAAATTGCCATCTAAATTACAGAGATTCGCGTTGCATACCTGTAGACTTTCATAACTTATCCGGTTCCGACGCTCATTTTATTATCAAGGAAATTGCAACCGCGTATGAAGGAC
>NW_017299928.1:109413-109737 GCF_001594075.2 Trachymyrmex cornetzi | reverse complement strand
GCACGGTATCTGAGAGTGATTACGCGCACGCCGTCAACGTGTGGCAGCGGTTCTCCATCCAAACGCTCGGTAAATATAGCGACCTGTATCTAAAAACAGACGTATTGCTGTTGGCCGACGTCTTTGAAAATTTCCGCGACAGTTGCATCGCGAGTTACGGGCTAGACCCCGCGTATTGTTACACCTTACCTGGCTTCACATGGGATGCCATGTTAAAACATACTGGTGTAAAATTTGAACTGTTGACAGACGTCGACATGGTCATGTTTGTCGAGCGCGGTATACGCGGTGGTCTGAGCCAGTGTACAAACAGGTACGCGCGAG
>NW_017299928.1:105042-109366 GCF_001594075.2 Trachymyrmex cornetzi | reverse complement strand
TCAACAACCTGTATGGCTGGGCAATGTGTCAACCATTGCCCTACGCCGATTTTCGATGGGTCGACGACGTGCACAATTTCGATTTTACTATCATCGCGTTTGATTCGCAGATAGGCTATATTCTCGAGGTAGATTTGGTACCCGCAACATCTTCATGACGCGCACACTGACCTACCGTTCTATCCGACGCGAGAGAAACCACCCGGCAAGCGCGATGATAAGCTCTTCGCAACATTATGCGATAAACAGCGTTACGTCATACATTATGTTAGAAATCAGCAACAGCAATTTAGTAATTTAAACGCGTTATGGAGAGCGGGCGCGGTATACGCATGCGTGTAGACGACTCAGATGTTATCCGGACTGTCTCTTGCTTTTGGCGCTTTTTTCCCGCCTTCCTATATATGTTGTCTTGTTTTTATGGCGGGTTTCGTATGCCACGTTACGGTATTATTATATTCAGTTTTTCGCCACTATTCTTAAGTTACTATATATGGACACGGCTATAAGCCTTTATGTGTACACGTTTTGTACTACTAAGTATTAGTTATCAGAATAATAAAGATATATTCTGTGTAGCCGCTATCCAGGCCTTTTTCATTTTAATAGGTTATGGGCCCAGTTTACAAGGCATAAAGAGATTGCACAGAATTAAGAGTTACAATGACTGATACGCGATTTAGTATTACAAAATTAAATAATACTAACTTCCAAGTGTGGAAGTGTAAGGTTGAGTTGTTACTCATAAAAGAGGATTTGTGGCATACGGTAAATGCAGTCAGGCCAGAGATACCAGGTGCTGATTATAGGCAAGCACGTGCTATAATCGGCTTACTACTTGAAGATGATCAATTAAGACATGTCAGAGATACGAGCAGTGCTAAGGAAGCATGGACAGCGTTGCAAAGTTATCACCAAAAGGCTTCGCTTACAAATCAGGTATTTCTATTCAAGAAAATTTGTAGCATGAAACTTTCAGAAGGTGGTAACATGGAAAGTCACTTAAATGCAATGCTGAATTCGGTGGATCAACTAGCCGCACTCGGAGAAGCTCTGAAGGACAAAATGATTATAGCGTTGTTATTGTGTAGTCTTCCAGAATCATATAACACGTTAATAACTGCCCTCGAAACAAGATCGGAGGATGAGTTAACTATAGAACTAGTCAAAGGTAAGCTTTTAGACGAAGACAGACGTCGTAAAAATGCAAAAGGTCATATAGAAGAATGTGATGACAAGGCACTCAAGATACAGTCTAAGAAATTTGTGAAGACACTACCAAAGGATACGGCAGATATCACATGTTTCTTTTGCAAGAAGACAGGTCACTTAAAGAGAGATTGCAAAGGCTATAAAAAATGGAAAGCAACTAAAGAAAAAGAAAAGGCGAATCAGGCTGTCAGTGATAATTCAGGAGCACATATTTGTTTCAGTGCACGACATAACTGCAGTGCACGAGCGTGGTACATTGACTCAGGGGCGACTAGTCACATGTGCAGCGATAAAGACTTCTTTAAGATGCTCAATACATGCACGAACGAAAAAGTAAGGTTAGCAAACGGTGACACTGCGGATGTGCATGGAATAGGAAGCGGTTATCTCATCTGCAAGGACAGTAAAGATAGACAGAACACGATCATGGTTAAGGATATATTATATGTTCCTACGCTTGAAGAAAATTTATTATCGGTAAGGAAATTAACGGAAAAAGGCCTTCAAGTAGAGTTTACAAAAGAAACGTGTAATATAATAAAGGATAAAGTTATAGTAGCTACTGCAGATTTAAATGGTAGCTTATACAAACTGCGATTTGATCATAAGGCTCTAATAGTCGCAAGCAGGCACGAAAGAAATTGTCAACATACGTGGCATAGGAAGCTCGGGCACAGAGATCCAGAAGCAATAAAACAAATGGAAATAAAGAATCTAGTAACAGGCATGAAAATAAAAGATTGCGGTATAAGAGGTGTGTGTAAGACATGCGTAAAAGGTAAAATGACTAGACAGTCGTTTCCAAAGAAATCGTACAGTAAATCGGAGGAACCGTTACATTTAATACATACGGACGTTTGCGGACTTATGCAAACGAAGACGCCAGGAAATAAGCGGTATGTTCTCACTCTCATTGATGATTACAGCAGGTATACAATAGTACATCTCTTAGGACATAAGTCGGAAGTGACTGAAAAGATTCAGGATTTTGTGAGGAACATGAAGACAAAATTTAATAGGGTGCCGAAAACTATTAGATCGGATCGAGGCAAAGACTACATAAACTCCAGTTTAAAAGACTTTCTTCGGAGAGAGGGAATCGACGTGCAATATACTGTAGGTTATGCACCAGAACAAAACGGGACAGCTGAAAGAAAAAACAGACATCTCATGGAAATGGCAAGATGTATGCTATTCGATGGAAACTTACCAAATAAATACTGGGGAGAAGCAGTCTGTACGGCAAATTACATACAGAATAGGTTGTATACTAAGGCTACAGGTACAACACCATTTGAAAGATGGTACAATAAAAAGCCATCTTTGCAGCATGTACATGTATTTGGCACGAAAGTATATGCACATGTCCCAAAGGAACTAAGGAGAAAACTTGATAGTAAAGCAAGAGAGCTTATATTCATAGGCTATGCAGAAGATGCAAAAGGATATCGCCTGTTGGATCCAAGCACGGATAGAGTCATCATAAGCAGGGATGTTAATTTTTTCGAAGAAGAAGAAGATGAGTCAAATGATATTATCATCCAAAAGAAGGAAGTACAAAAAGATGAAAAGGAAATACAGACTCAAGAAGAAAGAAAATTTAATCGAGGTAAAAAAGAAATTAGGCAAGAAGAGAAGGAACCTAGTCAGGTGCAAATAGACAACTGTGACCAGAAAGAAGAGAAGGTTGCTATACAGGAGGAGAGCAACAACCACGACGACCAACAGATACGATGATCCCAGAGGGAGAATAAGGGTGTTCCACCAGATCTGTATTGCAATTTGGTGAATTATTTAAAGGATGGAAATGTCGTGGAACCAGATACGTACGAGGAAGCAGTGTCCTCGTCTGATAAAATCAAATGAATCCAGAGCATGAACGAGGAGTACAATTCGCTCATGAACGCCGGTACTTGGACATTAGTAAACGAGCCCATGGATAAACATGTCATAGGATGTAAATGGGTCTACAAAATGAAGACGGACGCTCAAGGACACGTCGTGAGGTACAAAGCTAGGTTAGTGGCGCAAGGGTATGCTCAGGAATATGGTGTAGATTACGAGGAGGTATTCGCACTAGTATCAAGGCAAACTACATTCAGAACATTGCTAGCAGTAGCAGGAAAACAAAAATTGATGGTCCGTCATTATGATGTCAAAAATGCTTTCCTAAACGGTGCATTAGAGGAAACCATTTTTATGAAGCAACCCAAAGGTTTTGAAGTAAAAGGTAAAGAAGGTATGGTATGTAAGTTGAATAAGAATATTTACGGTTTAAAGCAAGCTGCGAGAGTATGGAACAAAAAATTAAGTAATGTTTTACTAAAAGACGGTTACAAGCAAAGTCAAATCGATTTGTGTCTGTATTCTAAAGAAATAAGTAAGGAAAAGGTTTATGTAATTATATATGTAGATGATATTATAGTTGCTAGTAATAATATAGAACATATCACTAATATGTACAAAAACTTATGTAATTATTTTGAGGTAGTGGATCTCGGAGATATTACTTACTATTTAGGTATTAAGATCACAAAAGATAAAGATGGTATCTATAGTATTTGTCAAGCGGGCTATATTGATAAACTGTTAAAAATTTATAATATGGAAAATGCAAAAGAATCGAGGATTCCGCTTGATATAGGGTATGGAAAAACAATAGACAATACGAATATGATAGAAAAGAAAAAATATCAAAGTCTAATTGGAGCTTTAATATATATTGCCACAAGTACTCGAGTAGATAAGCGCAAGTGTATCGATACTTAGCAGGAAGTTAAATTCTCCTACAGAATTAGATTGGATAGAAGCTAAGAGAATAGTTCGATATCTAAAATATACTAAAGATTTAAAACTAGTTTTAGGTACTCTAAAGACTGAAGAAGTAAATGTTCTAATTGGTTATTCGGATGCTAATTGAGCACAAAATACTGCAGATAAGAAGTCTAATAGTGGATATTTGTTCAAATTCAATGGAGGAACAATCAGTTGGGCCGGCAGAAAACAGTCATGCGTGGCGCTATCGTCGACCGAAGCCGAATATATCGCTCTAGCTGAAACATGCCAGGAAGCAGTTTGGTTACGAAATTTACTAGAGTGTTTCGATGAAAAA
>NW_017299928.1:90578-103143 GCF_001594075.2 Trachymyrmex cornetzi | reverse complement strand
TACGTCACTGGATTAGTTTGCTGCACTTTGATAATTTTAAAGACCTCCGTAGTCCAATTCGGCGTGTATCCTTTATCAAAGACTGTCTTGAATTTGTTCACGCGTACCGAATCACCCACTTCGTATCGCGCGGGTGCAGCAATCTTTACGCAGTTGTAAACCGCGGTTAAGAGCCTGTCGGCGATAGCAGGGGTAACGTCGGCGGGACGCATACAGATAGTTCGATGCTTGCGCGTGTTGTAATTTGATACGAGACGCGGCAGGATATCGATCCATTTATAATTTCCGTTGTGCGTAAATTGTTTCCACATGTCATTCTTCAACGGTTGAACCGACCGACGCTTTCATTACGGAATACGTAGAATAATGGTTGATATTGTGCTTCTTTAAGAGTTTCTGCACATGCGAGTTCTAAAATTCATTTCCTTTGTCGGTCTGCAAATTTTTCGGACATCTTTTATCGTCTCGCATTATCTTAGCGATCGCATTCGTCACAACGTTTCCACTCTTGGCTTTAAGCGGCACGGCCCAATCGTGCTTACTCAGCACGTCGATAACGGTGAGAATGTAGTGGTAACCTCTGTTGAATCGCGTATATGGACACATCTCGACCACATCCGCCTGCCACAGATCGTCGTATCCATGTACTATGACGTGTCTTCGCGGAAAATTTCTTCTCGCCGGAGCGTGCAATTCATTAACCAGCGGCCGTTTCTCAGACATTGCGAATAATTATTCGGCACAATGCACTTCTCGAATCGTCTTTACAAATTCTTTTAGCAAAACCTGTACATTATTTTGTAAGGCTGCAATCTTCCTCTCGATTTCGTTCAGACGATCTTTCAAATCTTGAACACTCTGCTGCACGTATCGCTTGTTTGCTGCGTCAGCATCATCTATCGGTAGCGCTACTCGTCGAATTTTGCGCGACTTTTCGTCAAAGTCGGTTGCGACTATACAAAGAGTATTATCGCGCACATAATTTCTAAGCAATCCACGCCACAGATAGTACGATTCGCTTCCTCCTCCTTCAAGTGATAGTTCAAACTTGTTGATCGGCATTGCGATGTCGACTGAAAGATGTGCGTAGAACGAGGTTAATTTATAATCAGACCGGTTTCGCGAAGCTCTTCGATAATCGACAAAATCTCGTTGTCGTGACCATTATGATCAGCCTGGCGCGAGGCCTCGAGCAATCGCAGACGATCTACAATTTCGTTGGGATCGTCCCAATGGATATAGTCGATCTTGTTATCGTTTAGTGTCATTGTACGGGGTAAATTCGCTCTTTTGTTAATTCCCGTTCCAACTTTTTTATCCGACACCAATGGCGCTATTATGTTCTTATACTTGTATCCCTTACTACCCATTACTTGATTACTCGGGTTATGACCGCGTCTGTGAGCGTTTGTCGTCAGCAGAATGCTTCTGTAGGTGTGTACGTCGTCATCCGTACAGATACTTTCGTTGGGAAATTTCATGAAAATTAACTCGTACAGGCCCGCTTTTCCATCATATCTTTTCCCATCTATAATTATATCATCGTTTTTATGCAAGGTGATACGTTTGTCACCGAGCATCGTTCCCTCGTCGTTGAAATAAACTCCGTGCACAACGTCTATGTTGACGGCTTTCTTACCGCTCAGGATCGCTTTCAAATATTTCTGTCCCAACGGACCATAGTTTGTTTGCAACTTTTCCTGACCCTCGGATGTTTGAAGCAGGTGTCGAATAGATGTCACGAGCGTTTCATCGGTAACCTCGAAAATTTCGTCGACGGAGGGAACATGGTCGTGCGATAACTCATGCGGCTGTATTATTTCAAACATTTCATTCAAAGCGGATGTTACGGTTTTCGATCGATTCAACATTGATTTTACAGACGTGGAAGCCTGTATATGATTGTCGTACAAAGCACTCGGTCGTTTCCTTTTGGGTTTTGGTTCCTCGTCTTCTTTCGAAAAGATTGTTTCGGTCATGATTGGATCTTTGGAGGAGTCAGCGGTGTTTTCGACAATCTGTTTCAGCTGGTCGACAATAGGTTTGAAGTGTCTCTCCAATGCGACGTCCTCATCCATTTTACCAGTCTTCAAAGCACGGTATTTTTTTCGAATCGAATCACTCGTTTTCGCAATCTCCTTCGCTACCTTCTCACGATCTTTGCTGTTGTCCATGTCAACGTATCGATGTCAACTGATCGCATCACGGCATTACAAAGTCATTAAATCCTTTTCTGTATCGCCCATCGGAAAGCGCACTGTCCTTGTCAATTACTAGAAATCCATACTTTTGCTGCCAACATTTACGACACAAATCGCAGAAATTCTCGTACGGCATGTCGGTATTCACGTGATCGTTGTACACGCGTTTCAGATTGGTACCATCCTGTTTGAACAGGATCAATAGATTTGCATTGTCGCGGATAAGGTTCTTGGGTATCTTTGCATACTTCTGGCAGAGATAGAAGCAATCGACATTCGCGTGCCGTCCCATTGCAAAGTACTCTCTTATCACGTCCTGCTTGTCGCATACACGTCATCAAAGATAAAGATGGAATTCGGAAGCGCCTCGCTCGGTGGAATGACGTCGCTGTTATTGGAGAAAGTAAAAAAGCCAATTTCTTCGATAGGAGCTAGCAGATTCGCCAGATATCGATATTTCGGCTGCTGCAGCGATTTCGAGTACACGTACACGTTCTCGAACCTTACGTCGTGCGGACTTTCCAATAGGCTTATCAACGCGTTCGTCTTGCCACAATTTGACGGTCCGCAGACGATCGCGCGTATAGAGGCCGGTAGCATGTTGCCATGCTTGCACGTCTCTTTATCGGTTTGTACTTTGCCGTCGAGATTCGTCACTTTAATCATCCGCGATTGGCGCACGAACCGCATATTTCCTCCTTCCACAAAATAATGAAAACGATATAGCGAGCGGATCTATTTATAGAGCTGCGTAGAGCGAAATCGCTCAGTAATCGAAATGTTCGACGTCGTGTCAGACGATCTGCACAGTTTAACTTCAAAAGAGCTCTTCAAAAGAGCTAACTTCAAAATACATACCGAAAATTGTACTGTTGCGCCAGTTTGAATAT
Organism: Trachymyrmex cornetzi; assembly: GCF_001594075.2. Taxonomy (NCBI): domain Eukaryota; kingdom Metazoa; phylum Arthropoda; class Insecta; order Hymenoptera; family Formicidae; genus Trachymyrmex; species Trachymyrmex cornetzi. The sequence goes on along the minus strand of NW_017299928.1, from coordinate 100,052 downwards.
TGTATAGATCTGTTGTGGGACAGATTACCCGAGCATATACGAGCAGATTTGGAAGTACAGCGATACCGTCGATGCCTGAAGCATTACAATTTGCCGACTCATCAAACGCATATCGACGGTTCGGCGCCTTTGATAAAGAATTGTAGCGAATGCCGTCGAGAGGCTTACTAAATAGTGCGATAAACCCGCTTCCCTTCGAATTACATATTCCCGGATATCAGTTTTGCGGTCCGGGAACGCGATTGGAGCAGCGATTGGCCAGAGACGATCGAGGAATTAATCCATTGGATGCTGCGTGTCGCGAGCACGAATACATAGAGTATTCGCACAGCAATGATCTCACCGAACGACACGCGGCTGACAATATAATCGCTGAGAAGGCGCGGAAACGTATTACCGGGAGTGATTCGACTCTCAGAGAGAGAGAGACGCAGCCACAGCCGTTTGGGCAGCTATGAAGGCCAAAACGAAGATTGGTATGGGCTTGAAAACAAAGAAGAAGAAGAGGAGCAAGAGGATTCTTCCGACTGCGAAACGCGGCGGCGTCCTACCCGTTCTACCGCTGCTTGGCGTTCTCGGGTCATTGGTCGGCTGGGCGGCGGGAGTCGCCAAGGCCGTAAACGATAGCAAAGCAGCGCAGCGTCAACTGGAAGAACTGCAACGTTATAATCGCGTCATGGAAGGGCGCGGCGTTTATCTCGCTCCCTATAAGCGCGGACGAGGTGTCGCGCGTAGAAAAAAAAACGTCGATGGAACGTTAAAAATGCCGAGGGGAGTAACTACCGATATGCAACTGCAACAACTTGCAAACAGTATGCGCATTCCGTATTATAGAGGTGTCTTTATGCGTACTACATTACCAGTCGAAGGAGTACGTCGAAACGAGAGCGGAATCGTAAATCTAGACAATGCCGCGGGACCCGGTACGCATTGGGTGGCATATGCGAAAAGGGGGATTCGCGTCGTATACTTTGACAGTTTCGGTAATCTTCGGCCGCCGAAGGAACTCGAGCGATATCTGGTAAACAGTGTAATCGAGTACAATCGCACGCCTCATCAGCGTTACAATCAGAACAATTGCGGACAGCTTTGTCTACTGTTTCTGCTGTCGGTTGATAAACAATTTAAGGACCGACATTGCGCTGTTTAACTCAGTGCTCGTTTGAAACATGTCGCTGACGTTTACGTTGACTGGCAAGAGTAGCGTCCTTGCCGTGAGCTACTTTCCGGCGGTAGATTTGGGTGACGATGATTACGAGCTCGGTCTGATGGACTTTGAAACGTACTATACACTAGCCAATGTAAATTCGACAAACAACAAGTTTTACTATAACGTCGAGGTAATTATCATTCCCGAAGGATCGTACGAACTGCGCGATATAGAGCGGTACCTGAAGCGCGAAATTTTTTATTCTCGCGACGCGAAGGGCAAGGAGGATGAAAAGTTCCCGCTAATGATTCTCGCAAACAACAATACGATGAGAAGCGAAATTAAATGCGCCTACCGGATAAATTTTACAAAACCTCGCAACATTGGCTCGCTGCTGGGATTTTCATCGAATCGCGTGCTGGAGCCGCGACAGTGGAACGAGTCTGACGTGCCGATAAATATCATTAATGTGAACATCATTCGTATCGAGTGCAACGTGACCGTGGGTGCGTACAGCAACGACAGGTGCGTGCACACGATACACGTGTTTTCACCGAGCGTACCGCCAGGGTATAAGATATCGGAAAGACCTACGCAGATCATTTACCTTCCGATCGTCGTACGGAGCATTTCGGATCTGACGAATCGCGTGGTGGACCAAGACGGTCGATTGCTTGATTTTCGCGGAGAGGAGATCACCGTTAGATTGCACGTATGACGGCGCTAACATGAGATGGTTGTATTGAATGAACAGCCGAAACAGACGAGAGATACATCTTTTACTGGAAAGATAACACATGAAAAAAAACTCACTGCGTCCAACGTCGCATTTTTAAAATCGTTGGGTTTCATCGTACGAAATGGTTGATATCTAAAATATTACCGGTGAGCCGATCTTTGACGACCGCATCGTCAAGATTGAGACTCACACGTACAATCCGTACACTAACACTACGTTTGTACATATAGCGACGAGATACTGATACCCATACAGCAGCAGGATTTGTACACGTTGCCGTGCGACAGTTTTCTCTACGTCGAAGGAAAATTGACGGTGAAGAAGAAAAACGATCAGATGTCGTCGACGCTTGGAAATAATTGCGTGGCGTTCATGTTTGATGAAATTCGATATGAACTCAACGGTGTGGAGATTGACCGTAACAGAAACGTTGGAATTACCAGTACCATCAAGAACTATGTATCTATGACGTACGACAAAGCTTTGATTGCGCTGAACGCTAGATGGAACTCTAGATCCGACATGGAGGAAGGATACTTTAATTTTTGCGTGCCGCTCAACATGCTGTTGGGCTTTTGCGAAGATTACAAACGCGGAGTTGTCAACGCTCGCCACGAATAGATTTTGATACGAGCGCGTAACGATTACAATTGCTTGGTGGAAAATTAAATCCTGCGACGGAGCCTGAAGTTGAATTATTCAAAGTGCAGTGGCGGATACCTCACGTTTCGTTAAATGAGATCAATAAATTGTCAATGCTGCGAGCGTTGGAAAGCGGTCGTTATCTGAGTATGAGTTTTCGCTCGTGGGATCTGTATGAGTATCCTTTGTTGCAGAATACGACCAAGCATTCATGGGCTCAAAACGGCGACTCAGCTTGAAAAGCCGCGAAACGTTATCTTTACTCTGCAGACGGGCCGAAAGAATGTCATGTCACAAGATGTCAGCGTGTTCGACGATTGTAATTTGAGTAATGTGAAAGTATATCTAAATTCAGATTTTTATCCGTGTGGTGATTTAAATCTGGATTTTGGTAATAAGAGGTACGCTGCCCTGTTTGACATATATGCGCGTTTTCGTAAAGAATATTATGGAATCGATAGCTTTGATACGCTTCTCATCGTACTATCGTTTATCGAGAAAGGACCTTTTGCAGTCATTGATTGCTCGCGACAAAACGAATCCGTCAAGAGCGCCACTGTGGACGTACGTATAGAATTTGATTGCAAGGAGAATGTGCCCGCCAATATTATCGCCTATTGTCTCATCATACACGATCGTGTAATCGAATACTGTCTGTTGTCTAATGTAATGCGCAAAATCATGTAAATTGCAACGTCAGCAAATATCCTGAATATAAAAGAATGGAAAACCAGGGTGAAGGAAGTAGCAGTGCTGAGAGGGAGAACCATTCTCACACACTATATTTTTTCACATCCTGTGCCATAGCATTTTCTGACGAGATTCGACAAATCTTGCGCTTCCTGGTTGAATACTTATCTCCATGGATTGTGGTGAGATGACGGGATGGTCCCTTACAGCATGGTGGTCTCTTACAGCACGTTCAATTACGGAAGCTGGGTTAGAAGAAGATGAAGCTGCCGTATATGTCAAGGGACACGAAAAACGAGGATGGTTAGCTGATATGCTCGACACTGACGATATCATCGTCGGAACTCTGGATGCGCATTATAAAGATGTAGAATCGCTATGTATTCTAGATGATTGTAATACTATACGATACGGAAAACACGCAAAGAATTGCGCTTTACAAAGTGTATTTAAGATATTTAACTGGTGGTCGTGACACTAGAAAGAATTGTAAGATTTTTTTTAAAATAAATGTATGTTATCTTACATTAATATGTTTATTTCTGTTACCCTTATACCTGTAAACATTTAAATAAATATAGCAGATAGATGTTGAAATGAACTGATAGCGGTTCGATATCAGTTCGATAGCTGTTTACAGTGAATCAATAGCTGTTTGAAAGCTGTTTATAGCTGTTAAATATCAGTCAGATAGCTGTTTACAGTGTACCGATGTTTATAGTGGTTTTGATAGCAGTTCGGTATCGATTCGATATCGGTTCGATAGCAATTTGACATTCGTTCGATAGCCGTTCGATAGCAGTTTGATAGAGCTTTGATAGCTGTTCATAGTTGTTAAATATCAGTCTGATAGCTGTTTGATGGCGGTTTGATATAAGTCTAATTGCGTTTCAATGCGAAGAATGAATAAAAGAAATGTTGAGGTAGTATAATCTTTCGAGCGCGAGATATACCTTTGGCCGAAGCATTGTACTTTCGTCGCTGATATAAAACGTTGGTGATGTATGTATGACAGATAAATGCTAAAGTTTCTTCATGGAATCTCGGATGAGATATACTTTTCGGCTGAGATATAAACTTTTGCACGTGGTAGTATACGTTTCGGCTGAGGTACAAACTTTTGCACGTGGTGCTATACTTTTCGGCTGAGGTATAAACTTTTGCACGTGGTACTTGGTCGGAGGATTCTTTTCAAAATGATATCACTCTGTCACGTACACTTTTACTATAAATTGTCGCACAGCCTTTTCGGCTGAGGTACAAACTTTTGCACGTGGTGCTATACTTTTCGGCTGAGGTATAAACTTTTGAACGTGGTACTTGGTCGGAGGATTCTTTTCAAAATGATATCACTTAACTGGCGTTGTGGCTGTATGCTCTTTATTAATTCCTTGTATAATAAGATAATAAGCCACTTATTATCTTATGTATGATATCACTTTGTCACGTACATTTTTATTGTAAATTGTCGCACAGCCTCCACGGTCCCGTCAGTTTGCTTGTCGAGTGTGTCAGTTGCGAGTTTAAAGATCGTGAAGAGTAAAGATGGCTAACATCAATAATTTAATTGGTTGCGTGCATTACATTCATGTGCATGCACTGCAGCTGGTGCAACAGTCGACGGAAATTATAGACGCTGCGTGCAGTTTGCAGCGGGAGGCTGCTGAAATTAATTTGCGGATGCCAAATGAGTTGGAAGCTACCATGGATATTCGCAATGACAATTGTGTGTCAGTCGCGAGTTTAAAGATCGTGAAGAGTAAAGATGGCTAACATCAATAATTTAATTGATTGCGCGCATTACATTCATGTGCATGCACTGCAGCTGGTGCAACAGTCGGCGGAAGTTATAGGCGCTGCGTACAGTTTGCAGCGGAAGGCTGCTGAAATTAATTTGCGAATGCCAAATGGGTTGGAAGCTACCATAGATATCCGCAATGATAACGAGCTGATGGAGAAAACGTAAGTACATTATTAATTCAGCAATTAGTAGCGATTTGGGTGAGATTAAAATATTTTAACAGTTATTTCTTATCTCGATGAGTCGCGCTATGATTGGCGAGAATATCGAAATATTCTTACAAGTATATTTATTTTTATTAAAATAATAAAAAATTAACTGAATATATATATATATATATATATATACTTGTAAGAATATTTCGATATTCTCGCTAATCATAGCGCAAATTCCCATTATCCCAGGGTCTCTTTTACTGGTATTTTCATATTTTTGTTCTTTTGTTTCAGATACGGTACCGCCGACATCATCATACAGATGAATGATGTTATGGACATCCTAACCGGCCTGATTAGACTCATCACCGAGGACTTTAGGAGAGTTAATAGGCGATTGGGTAGACCGCGGAGGATGAGGGATGACCGGGGTGACTACGATAATGATATCGCGTTTGTGCAGCAGCAGCAGCAACAGCAGCAGCAGTAACAGCAGCAGCAGCAACAGCAGCAGCAGCAGCAGCAGCTACAGCAGCATGTTTAAAGTTCGCCTACGTTTTATATTGTTTATCTGATGAGGGCTAAAATGATGGGCCGAAAACATGTAATACATTGTGTCTACGTAGAGTTTTATTGTTTTTGTAATGTTTCCTTTTTTAATCTTATTAATATACATGTGTTATTTTTAAGTCTTTCATTCTATTTATTTTTATTACGAAAATTAACTCTTATTAACCTTTGTTCTTTTGATGTATTGTTATACCAAGAGTCTTTTTTATTTCTCTTTCAATATTTATATATACCCGGTGTCCCAGACCACCAGTCCACCCCTTTTATCTCAGAAGCAGAGCATTTTAGAAAGAAACGTTTCAGACAAAAGTTATGGGGTTCTAAATGATCTATTCAGTGATCAGATCAGTATGACCTTGGGTGGCGTCACCAAGGTCAGAGCAATGTCACATTGAATTTTTTAAATGGAACTCCCTATTTTTCTTCGCATATTCTTGTAGCACACCTAGAGAGCTTTCCAAAACACTATAATGAAATGTTTTCTCATGAAGTACTTTTCGAATTATAAGGCTTGAAAGTTACAGTATTGCCGGCATTAGCATTTCCCAAGAAGTACCAGGTGTAGAGGTTAGTTAATTAGATTTAATATCGTGTATACGTGAGTGCATTCTTGCGTACGGGCGTACATGGGAATGGAGAAAGGAAGTCGGAATTACATATACAATGTTCTTATTTCTATTTGTTAACTGGACTGATTATGTTTGATGCTCAATCAGGACCAGATAAACTGCATGCATTTTCCCGTGCTTAGCATTAATCAGGATGAACGACATGAACGTGAAGAGAATTTCATCCCATTGGGGTGCTTAATTCGCGTGAGTCCCCTTGCCTCTTACATTCGGGGTGCTTGATTCGCGTGAGTCCCCTTGCCTCTCACGTTCGGGATGCTTGATTCGAGTGAATCCCCTTGCCTCTCACTATTTTGCCTACTCTATTTTGAAAGGAATGGATTGTTCGAAGAATTTCCTCAGTACTCAAGGATCGAATTGCTTCACTTATTCTACGAATCATATCGTCCTTCGTAGTCGGACATTCATGATAGACCAAGTCTTTTATCCTTCCACAAAAATAATAATCAAGAATGATAAGGTCTGGTGATTGAGGTGGATAATTGATCAGACCGTATTTGCCTATCCACTTGTCGGGAAACATAGCATTTAATGTTGCACGAGCAACTCTCGATGTATGCGACGGACATGCATCTTGTTGGAACCACATGTCCAGGCGCAATTGCAGAGGAAGATTTTCTAGTAAAACAGGAATATCTGTCTCTTCAATCAAGGCGGAATATCTATCACCATTTAGATTTTCGTCAAAGAAAACAGGATCTACGATTTCTCTTCCAATAATACCGCACCAAACAATGACATTCCAAAGAATTTGATGATCAATTTCTCTCAACCAGTGAGGATTATTTTGGGCCCAAAAACGGGAATTCCAATGACAGATCCATCACTTTTAAATGTACATTCGTCTAGTGCAAAACACTATAATAAAACATTTTTTGAAAAAATATTTTACATGGGTGACGCTACTGTGACTAATGTTTTGGAAAGCTCTCGAGGTGTGCTACAAGAATATGCAATCAAAAATAGGGGGTTCCATTTAAAAAATTCAAAGTGGCATTGGCGTGAATCCACTTGTCTCTCATTCCTTTTTCACGATATTATACAGTACGTTATTGAGAATGCCGAACGTTTTTGTTTTTTTATAACGAGATACACGGAGCTATTTACATGGGTGACGTTACTGTGACTCAACACGAGTGACAATATTCCCTCAAGCTTCTCAACTGCTTCTTCAATAACTATCAATAGCGCAAAAAAATTCGACACTTTTTATTAGTCTAGGTTTATCTAGCCATGTCCTATTCCAATGAAAAAACATATGATATGCTGCTAATTTTAGGTGAGTATCGAGGTACTTTCGCTGCAGCTGAAAGATTGTGGCAAGAACGTTATCCTAATCGGATTCCTCACTCGCGAAAAGCTTTTTCACGTTTGGCTAAACGAATCAAAACTAAAGGTATCGTTCAGCCTGAACATAACAAAGATAAACAGATCCGCCGTCCAGTTAGGGACGAAAGAACAGCGGGAATTCTTGCATCGACAGAATTGGACCCTCATGATTCCTTAAGACGCCGAGAACGAGATTCTGGTGTTAGTCGTAACACTGTTTGGAACATTTTAAGAAGTAACAAGTTTCATGCTTACAGAATGTCTGTTCATCAATCGTTGAATTACAACGATTTTCAACAGAGACTTACATTTTGCAACTGGATAAGACAGCAACCATGTGATTTCCAGGTAAAAATTTTATTTTCCGACGAATGCACATTTAAAAGTGATGGATTCATTCTCGAACGTGAGAGGCAAGGGGACTCACGCGAATCAAGCACCTCGAACGTGAGAGGCAAGGGGACTCACACGAATCAAGTACCCCGAACGTGAGAGGCAAGGGGACTCACGCAAATCAAGCACCCCGAACGTCAGAGGCAAAGGGACTCACGCGAATCAAGCACCCCGAACGTGAGAGGCAAGAGGACTCACGCGAATCAAGCACCGCGAACGTGAGAGGCAAGGGGACTCACGCGAATCAAGCACCCCAATGGGATGAAATTCTCGTCACGTCCATGTCGTTCATCCTGATTAATGTTAAGCACGGGAAAATGCATGCAGTTTAACTGGATCTGATTGAGCATCAAATATAATCAATTCAGTTAACAAATAAAAATAAGAACATTGTATATGTAATTCCGACTTCCTTTCTCCATTCCCATGTACGCCCGTACGCAAGAATGCACTCACGTATACACGATATTAAATCCAATTAACTAACCTCTACACCTGGTACTTCTTGGGAAATGCTAATACCGGCAATACTGTAACTTTCAAGCCTTATAACTCGAAAAGTACTTCATGAGAAAACATTTCATTATAGTGTTTTGGAAAGCTCTCTAGGTGTGCTACAAGAATATGCGATAAAAAATAGGGAGTTCCATTTAAAAAATTCAAAGTGACATTGCTCTGACCTTGGTGACGCCACCCAAGGTCATACTGATCTGATCACTGAATAGAACATTTAGAACCCCATTTAAATAAGAATGACCCCAAAGTAAATGGAAAACCTAATTTGAAATTTTTGAGACCAGGCCCCAAAGTATCGAAATGTCCCCGAAGTATGCGTTGATCCAAAAAAGTGTACCCAAAGTATGCGTTGGACATATATGGGGCATTCCACGTCAACGAGAGACCCCCCACCCCCAGAATTGGTTTAAACGAAAAGAGTTCTACTAAGGCTTAAAATTTAGGTAATTACATCTACTTTAAAATGCAAAGTGGCAAAATAAAAAATTCAAGATGGCGGATCCAATATGGTGGAGGAAGTATAAAAAAGTGCTTGAATTCACTTGAAACTTGTTACTCAGGGGTTTTTAAGGTCGCTAAACACGAATCTGACATCAAATTTTCAATGTTCAAAACGTATTAGGAATTATTTAAGATATAAGTATTTCATTAAGGAACAATGAATAAATTAATAATAGAAAATTTTGTGTTAATAGATTATTTAATATAAATATCAATTATTTAATATAATATGATTATTAAATAAATGATATAATTATATGAATTATTTAATAAAAAACATTACGATAATAATTTTAACATTTTAATAATAAAGGCGGAAGGGGCCATCACCATGCCATGGTTTCTTGTCCAGATTGTAT
>NW_017299928.1:89258-90402 GCF_001594075.2 Trachymyrmex cornetzi | reverse complement strand
TTTAGCGACCTTAAAAACCCCTGAGTGACAAGTTTCAAGTGAATTCAAGCACTTTTTTATACTTCTTCCACCATATTGGATCCGCCATCTTGAATTTTTTATTTTGCCACTTTGCATTTTAAAGTAGATGTAATTACCTAAATTTTAAGCCTTAGTAGAACTCTTTTCGTTTAAACCAATTCTGGGGGTGGGGGGTCTCTCGTTGACCTGGAATGCCCCATATATATATTGTTACGCCGCCGCCTGCTACGCTTTGCCGGTTTCTGGTATCGCGTTGCCAAGGGGACGCGCCGTTGTTGACAGAGAACGTCCGGCAGATCTTTGGAGAGACGTCAACACGTTCGGGCGTGTTTTCTCCATCGCTTATCGACAGTTCTTGCTTCCAACGTATCTCGTGTCATCTACGAGCTGTATAAATCTTTGCAATAAAGACCGTTTGTTTTCTTCTAACCATCCTCTGTGTCCAATCCTTTCCGCGGCTCGAGAGTGCGCGTCGCGCTCGTGAGTGTGATCGTGCGAAGCGGGCGCAACATTTTGGGGGCTCATCCGGGATCCAGAGGGTCTCGGATGATTCGGTCGCCGATCGCGACGAGAAGGAGAGCTCGTATGGAGAGCACCGCTCGTATGGAGAGCACCGCTCGTATGGAGAGCAACGCTCGTATGGAGAACCCAGAGGGTGCGGCGGCAGATCTGCGGGACACGCAGCCGGCAACGGAGCAGGCATCCCCGCGAATCGAGAAGACTTCTTCGACTTCTGCAATGCAGACAGGGCTTCATGCCGTTCTGAGAGAAATCCGACAGCTGCGGGAGGAGCAGCGGCGAGCGAGGACGGCGTTTGCGAAATCTCTTCGCCAGCGGGATGTGCGGATCTCCCAACTGCAGGAGCGACTTCGCGAGATTCCATCAGACCAGCTAAGTCTTCCTAATAATACTGGCGTACGAGATTCGGTCGCGAGTATTCGTGTGCGTAATTCTCGCGCGGATGTTTCCGATCGAGTTGGTTCCGTCGCGGGCGGAGATGCGGTCGCGAGTGTTGACAATTTGGCTGCACTGGTCCGTGTTGATACCGACGGGGGCACCGCCGGTAATCAATTTGATGCGTCTGTGACGCTTCGCGGTCAGATGGGCGTTAAACTTAAACCGG
>NW_017299928.1:87752-88833 GCF_001594075.2 Trachymyrmex cornetzi | reverse complement strand
GGGAATTACGTCTCTCAGGGTGGCGATCGAGCGGGCGAAAACAATAAAATTAATTCAGGAAAACAGTTTTCAACATAGAAATGAGAACAATTTTAGTCACGAAGGGAAAAAAGGGGAAAATTTTCGGTTAAAAAAAGGAGAAAAAGATCAAGACAAGGACGCGGATAAAGATAAAGAAAGAAAATTTAATAAAAACGGATTTAAAAAAAGTGCAAAGGGGATAGATTTTAAGAAATTCAGGAAAGAAAATGGAATGGAGTGTTGGGAGTGCGGAAAGGAGAGGCATTTCCGTTCCGAATGTCCCGGTAGAACGAAAAACGTGGAATAGTCGAGCTTGGCGGAGTGAGCTTGATAATCGAACAGAAAACCCCGAAAGATAATTATTGTATCGATAATCATAAATGTTCTTGTTTTGTTACTAATAAATGTTATAATTGTAACCTTGTTTTTAACCAACATTCTTTCAGGTCGGAAAAAAATAAATATAATTTGGAGAATTTTCGTTACATTGGTGAGGTAGATAATAAACGGTGTATTTTCAAAATAGATACGGGCTCCGACGTTTCAATTTTAAATAACAAAATGATTGGAGTAAATAAACCAAGAATAAAAGTGGATAGGTGTAATTTAAAATATCCTACTGAGGAAAAAGTTTTCATTCTCTATAAGGTATTCGTAAAAATTAGGATCGGAAATTATTTAGAGGAAGTTCCTATGTACGTAGCAGAAATAGATGACGATTGTATTTTGGGAGCAGATTTTCTTAAAAAGCTTAATTTATTGAATGTTTTTGATTCCATTTTCGGTCCGATTCCAGGAAAAGATAAATCTATGAAGTGCTTGCATTAGCGAATCTTATGACATTCCGTCAAATTTAAAAAGCTTATTTGAGGAAAATGCTAAAAATCTAAATAAGAGGCAAAGACGGGTTTTCGCAAAATTGCTTGTCGAATTTGAGGATGTATTTTCGGAAAATATTGTCGCTGGGAACTGTAGTACGGGAGAACATGTCATCAATGTGAGGGAATCTCTTCCCATTAAGCAGGCTCCACGTCGTATTCCTATTCGTATGCGGAATGAG
>NW_017299928.1:84233-87666 GCF_001594075.2 Trachymyrmex cornetzi | reverse complement strand
GTTAAAAAGAAAGATGGAACGATAAGGTTTTGCGTTGATTTCCGTAAACTGAATGATATTACAATTAAAGATTCGTTTCTTTACCCAGAATAGATGACATTCTGGATCATTATCGGGTAATAGTTGGTTTTCCACGCTGGATCTTAAAAGCGGGTATTGGCAAATCAAGATTCGATCTGAAGATAGAGAAAAAACTGCTTTCTCAATAGGTAAGGGCTTGTGGCAATTCACGGTGATGCCGTTTGATTTGTATAACGCTCCCGCAACTTTCGAACGGGTGACAGAGCGAATTTTACGAGAATTTATTTCTAAAATTTGCTTAGTTTACCTTGATAATGTTATCATATTTGAAAAAAGTTTCGAGGAAATGGTGTCGAATTTAAGATCGGTGTTTTTACGTATGCGGCAGGTAAATTTAAAATTGAATCCTAAAGAATGTATTTTCTTTAAAAAAGAAGTGAAATATTTAGGGCATTTAGTGTCAGGTGAAGGCATTGCTACAGACCCTGAAAAGATTTCGGTTGTTGAGAGTTGGCCTGTTCCGAAAAATAAAAGACATTTACAAAGCTTCTTAGGACTTTGTTCTTATTACCGGAAATTTGTAAAAGGATTTTCATCAATAGCTAAACCTTTGTATATTCTTACAGAGAATAAAGCAAAGTTCATTTGGGAAAAAAACTGTCAGAATTCTTTTGATGAGTTAAAAAAGGCTTTAACTTCCTCTCCAATTCTTTCGTTTCCAACAGAGGAAGGAGAGTACATTCTTGACACAGATGCGTCGAATTTATTGGTATTGGAGCCGTTTTGGCGCAGAAACAAGGAGATAGTGAAAAGGTGATTGCATATTTTAGTCGAGTTTTAAACAAGGCTGAGAGGAATTACTGTGTTACACGCCGTGAATTATTGTCAATTGTCGAGGCCGTGAAATTTTTTCATCACTATTTATATGGAAAGAGGTTTCTTGTCCGAACAGACCATGTTTCACTAAAATGGTTTTTGTCTTTCAAGGAGTTAGAAGGGCAATTAGCTCGATGGATGGAGAGGTTACAACAATATGATTTCAAAGTATTGCATCGGAAGGGTTCCTTTCATAAAAATGCAGACGGACTTTCCCGACGTCCTTGCGAGGAAGCTGATTGTCAATATTCTGCTCGAATAGAGATTAAAGAGGCTTCTAAATGGGAGAATTCTGTTGCTCGTATAGTGTTATTTGAGGAAACTTCTAGAGATTGGCGCAAAGGACAATTAGAAGATCCGGATATTTCGATTATTCTTCATGGAAAAGGAATTGGAAGGCATCCTCTGTGGTCAGAGATTACGTCGAAGAGCGTTTCCACAAAAATTTATTGGACTTATTGGGATTCTCTTGAGGTGAAGGATGGTATTCTTTATAAAAAATGGGAGGCTCCGAATTTAAAGAAATCTTTGTTGCAATTGATTGTGCCCAGAAATCAAATAACACCAATTTTGAAGGAAATTCATGATTCGGCTACTGGAGGTCATTTTGGTATCAATAAAACTTTAGAAAAACTTCGTAAGAGATTTTATTGGGCAACGTGTAAACAGGATGTAGAAGATTGATGTAGGACATGTAAAGTTTGTGTTGCGAGAAAAAATCCTTCAGGAAAAGGAAAATCTCCATTACAGATCTTCAATGTCGGTGGACCATTGGAGAGAGTGCAAATGGACATTCTTGGTCTTCTTCCAGTGTCTTCAGCAGGGAATAAATATCTGCTCGTGATAACAGATTGTTTTACGAAATGGGTGGAGGCTTTTCCGTTAAAAAATATTCGAGCTATAACCATTTCAGAAATCTTCTTGAATCAGTTTATTTCAAGACATCGAGTCCCGTTAGAAATTCATATGGATCAAGGCAAGAATTTTAAGGCAAAAATTTTTCAGGAATTAATGAGTCTGCTAGGAATTAGGAAAACTAGAACTACCGCTCTTCATCTTCAATCAGACGGACAGGTAGAGCGCCAACACCAAACGATTGCAAACTTTTTAGCAAAATATATTGCTGAAAATCAAAAGGATTGGGATCGTTGGATCCCTATGTTTTTATTAGCCTATAGGACTTCGAAGCATGAAACCACAGGGATTTCACCAGCCGAATTATATTTCGCACGAGATCTTCGATTACCGATAGATTTATTACGTGGAAGTCCTTCTGTTGTTGAGGAAACAGATTTTTCGTCTGGGAATTATTTGAATAAAATTAGGCATCAATTGCGTGGTATTCATGAAAAAATACGGAAGCAAATAGATATTAAATCTTCTCAGACAAAGACCTGGTATGATCGAAAGGCCAGGCAAATCCATTTTGATAACGAGCAGAAAATTTGGCTGTATAATCCTCGAAGAATCAAGGGCAGGACTCCGAAATTTCAAAGCAGTTGGGAGGGCCCATATCGTATCGTGAAAAAACTTAGCGATGTAGTGTATTGTGTTCGTAAGACAGATAGACATAAAAATAAGATTGTTCATACAGATAGGTTAGCGCCTTATCTCGATAGACAGGAGCCCGGTATCAAATAATTTATTTTCAATTGAAGAAAATACATGGTGTTAATTCCGTTATTGAAAAGTTCCAGATCATGATAATTTTGGCTTCGCGTATCCAGCGCTCGGCGTGTTTGGAACGGAGAATGGCGTGGGAAAGCCCTAGAAAAGGAATTTTTTTTTTTTTAGAAGATTGCCTCCCCCGTTGTTTTTGAGCCATGGCTTTTCCACGGGACGAAGGGCAAATGTCGTGGCAGGGACTAGGGATAGAGGTACTATGGCTGTAGAACATTCCTTTATTCCCCTCCTAGTCCGAAAAACGAAGAGCCAAGAACACAAGGCTCAAGAGAAGAGGCAAGAGGAAATTCACTCCCTTCATGAAGATGTGGTGATGCCCGGAACGTATTCCTCTGGGAGACTGGCCAGCTCCTGAGGGGAAATTGAAGAGGGGTCCTGCCCAAAAGGAGAGGTGAGCCTCACGGAGCCTCACTTTGGGGAACGGATTCTTGGAAGACCAGGCTCCAAGGAAACGGCTGTGCAGCAAAGGAGTAAGATACTAGTTTGGAATCTAAAACGCCCTGAGAAAGAGCCTCTGCAAGTTTTTGGAATAAGAAGATTGTCGGGACGAAAAAAACTTTTCGAAAAGGAGGGCAGTGCTACGCCGCCGCCTGCTACGCCTTGCCGGTTTCTGGTGTCGTGTTGCCGAGGGGACGCGCCGTTGTTGACAGAGAACGTCCGGCAGATCTTTGGAGAGACGTCAACACGTTCGGGCGTGTTTTCTACATCGCTTATCGACAGTTCTTGTTTCCAACGTATCTCGTGTCATCTACGAGCTGTATAAATCTTTGCAATAAAGACCGTTTGTTTTCTTCTAACCATCCTCTATGTCCAATCTTTTCCACGGCTCGGGAGTGCGCGTCGCGCTCGTGAG
>NW_017299928.1:83199-83519 GCF_001594075.2 Trachymyrmex cornetzi | reverse complement strand
GTGTGTGTGTGTGTGTGTGTGTGTGTGTGTGTGTGTGTGTGTGTGTGTGTGTGTGTGAAAATGCGATCGTTTCCGGTCTGAAGCTTTCAAACCCACCACCGTGGCGTGATCGATGCCTTTAAGGACACTCTTAAGGCAAGTGTTCAAAGTGTCCTCCATCAACTATTTGGCAGCGCCCTAGTCGAATATAAAAATTCTCAATAGCGCTGAACACCATTTCAGGCGGTATTTGTGTGCAAAAAATTGTTCCGGATTTGAAATCAGCATGTCAAAATACATAGGAAAACATAATCTCCTTCTCGTTTGTAGAGGGGGGGGGG
>NW_017299928.1:81141-81971 GCF_001594075.2 Trachymyrmex cornetzi | reverse complement strand
CTCGCCGTTTCGCAGTAAATCCGCAAACCCGCAAGATTGGATTTCTAAGTATAAGTTTTGGAACAATCTAATATACGAATGGCTGAAACATACCATGCAATGCAGTTTTTCTATCGTTGATTTGAACGAAGCCTTCAAAAGAAAAGGATGCACGCCGTTATGTCTAGTTACTGTAATTGAGGAGCTTCTAAGGTATTGTTACAACTGTTAAAAATATCGATTAAACATATTTAATATAAATATTAAATATATGAACATATATTTATAAGTATATATATTTTTTTTCAAATGTTTATATTAATCCATCAGTGATTATACTAATGGCAATTATATTAAAAAATAGGATATAATTTAAAATTTAATGCTTTAATGTTGTATATTCTTTTCTGTTTTGTTAATATATACAGGGTGACCCATTTTAACTTAGACAGCCAAATAACTCGAAACATCGCGATTAAATAAAAAAATGTTTGAAACAAAAATTGTTGGATATGAAGAGGCTGATTGAACTATGACCTTGACAATGACCTTGACCTTCATCTTCAAGGTTATTTGAAGGTCTACTTTCAATTTTCAAATGGAAACCCATATTTTTGATCCCGGATTTAGAAAAAGCGCAAAATTTTACGTCCAGATGAACTTTCATGTTATGGGTCAAAGTTGACCATAGAGGTCATTTCAAAGACAAATTCCGAATCGGAGCAGAAAGTCAAAAAATCTTGATTTTTCCCTGATAGCGTTTGTGAGAAAAATTGTTGAATGTCGAGGGGAGACCAAACCATGACCCTGACAATGTCCTTAAACCCATATTTTCATGACCATTTCAAGGT
>NW_017299928.1:80698-81050 GCF_001594075.2 Trachymyrmex cornetzi | reverse complement strand
ATTAGCATACCTTACCTTCAAAATCGAAAATTAAACTTTCCATCTGATGGAGTTCCTCTAAGTATTCCTCCAAAATTTTGTCCACTTAGTGCCAAAGTCACAAGTGTTTATGTATTTCTTTTAACATTTGTAATCTGATAAAATTCTGGTCAGTAAAATGGCAAATTATACGCCTACAGAAGTAGTCGATATTCTTATAACCTTTGGTGAACGTGGTAGAAATTACAGACTTACTGCCCGTACTTATGCGGAGTGATTCCTAAATCGCCGCCATCCTACTGCTCAACAAATTATGAACATTGAAAGGAGATCTCGTAATAATCCACTTCATCGCGAAAGGCGAAGGAATAGA
>NW_017299928.1:79277-79571 GCF_001594075.2 Trachymyrmex cornetzi | reverse complement strand
GGGAACCGCCCGGCGGATACTGACCCCGCGGTATCCGATAACGCGCCGCGATGACGGTATACCATGCCTCCGCGGGCCCCATAATTGTCTCCTCTCCCCGCGCGAATTTCCCGCGACGTTATCCTCGCACACCCTATAATTGTCCTCTCTCGACGTCATCTCCTCATCATGTGACGTCATCCCTCTCCCCCTGTGACACCATCACCTCACCCTGTGACGTCACCCCCTCCCTCCCTTGTGATGTCATCCCCCTCACCCTGTGACGTAACTATTTATGACGTCATCCCCCTCCCG
>NW_017299928.1:77427-79092 GCF_001594075.2 Trachymyrmex cornetzi | reverse complement strand
CCCATGCCGCCACTTGGGTTAGAATCGACCTATATACTCTACTTGCATAAATTATGAAAATTTTTACATCTTCTTTCAAAAAATTTTAAAACAAGATTTAAAGATTGACCTCAATAAAATTTGACAACATTCAATTTCACAAATCTTTTTTTGCAACGACTGCACGCATGATCTAATAATAAATTTTCTACTAAACAGATTTTACACTACAAGTAAACCTACGGAGGTGTCACTCACCGATTTTAATGAAACTTTGCATATTTGTAGAACGTTGAGAAATATTTGACACGTATTTTTTTTTATCTGCAATTGTCTACTCTGAAAGGTGAAAACTACCCCTTAAAGGTAAGGGATAGAGTTAACATATTAGGTGAAATAAGTTAAAAATTTAAAAAAATAACATGTGTTAGGAGGGTTTTGGGGTCACTGAAACTGAATCTTATGTCAAAAGTATGAAATTCAAAATGGCTGACCCAATATGGCGTGCAGATACATTAAAATTTTTATTAGTTTTTATCAAAATGACTAAATTTTAAGAATTCTTGTTATCATAGAATTAAAATTTCCGATTTTTGGTCGATGATTTTAAATATGGTATATAAAATTCAAAATGGCGGTCTCAATAAGGCAGCTATATACGTTAAAATTTATAATTTTTGCAAAAATGTATTGATACAAGGTCCTTACCTTTCGGGGTACTTGTTTACAGTGAGTCTCTTTGCCTCTCATCTTTCGGGGTACAATTTTTTTTCAACTCTGTTGAGAAAACGTAAATATCAGACCGCTCCTATCTACAGTGTACGTATGCGTCAGTGAAAACGGAAAACGTTTGTGTACGCCCGCCGCGTTTACTCATGATCGTACGTGACACGTAGAGAAAACTTTAAATATCATATTTTTGACATACGAGTTAATTTTAGCGATCCCAAAAATCCCTTAACCCATTTTTCTTTTTAAAATTTTCAACTTTTTTTTATTTCATATTATACGAAATAAGTATCTGGACGCCATATTGGATCGGCCATTTTGAATTTCATACTTTTGACATAAGATTCAGTTTCAGCGACCTCAAAAACCTCCTAACACATTTTACTTTTTAAAATTTTCAACTTATTTCATCTAATATATTAAATCTATCCCTTATCTTTAAGGGGTAGTTTTCACCCTTCAGAGTGGACCATTAAAGATAAAAAAAAATACGTGCCAAATATTTTTCAAAGTTCTACCTATATGCAAAGTTTCATTAAAATCGGTGTGTGACGCCTCCGTAGGTTTACTTGTAGGAGTAAAAAGTTCATAAATAATCAAATAATTCTCTCAGCGATTTATCCCTCGTTTTAATACTTTTAATTTTTATACATGCATATCATATATGATGCGTGCATTATCAACTGAATTACAATATTACTAGATCTTGGAAAAGATCAGCCCAAATGTTGTACAAAGTGTTATTTAGTTTATTATACTCGGCGAATTAACATTATGTCGCGGCATAAAAATTTCGTATTTTTATTATGTTCCGACATATTTCTAATTAATAGAAATATTATTATGTCACGACATAAATTTAACTTTCATTAAAAATCGTAATTTTTTAAGAATTCAACACATTAGACTAAATTTCTTTTATGCTATTAAAAAGTAACACGCTTGCCATATGTACAT
>NW_017299928.1:76580-77252 GCF_001594075.2 Trachymyrmex cornetzi | reverse complement strand
AAATATTCAGGAAATAATTCACAATTTAAAACGCGGAGACTAGCGCGACGAAAGTTCATTTTGAGCGAACTAAACTGTGTTCTTGGAAAGAGTTCTCAATTTTCCTAATTTTCGTAACCGAGATATTAATTTCTAATATGTTTCCGAACATACATGCATGCAAAAATAAATTTTTCGTACGAAAATTTCGTTTTGATATGAACAGAGAATGATCATAGCTCAAAGAATAATTATAGCTGAAAATTCGACGCTATTCGCGATTCATGTCTAGCGACGACCATTGCTGCTTGTTATAAACAACGCGTGCCTAGTGACGGCGAGCGCGCGGCGCGCCGCGCTGGGCGGTCCTATCGAGCCGAGCGTTTGGATTTGGCGGTAGGCCGGGCGAATTTAGATATCTTTATAAATAAATATCTCGTTAACTATTCGAAAATTGAAAAATGGTAGAAGACGTTCCGTCTCAGTTTAATCCGCTCTACCTGTCCATGATATTTGTCAAGAGAGTTATGGGACACCCTGTATATGTATATACAGGGTGTTTGGCGACTACCGCAT
Source organism: Trachymyrmex cornetzi (assembly GCF_001594075.2). NCBI lineage: Eukaryota > Metazoa > Arthropoda > Insecta > Hymenoptera > Formicidae > Trachymyrmex > Trachymyrmex cornetzi. The sequence goes on along the minus strand of NW_017299928.1, from coordinate 76,697 downwards.
TTTTTGTCATACGTGGGTAGAACAGCCTATACTGAATCAAAAAGTCCCGTACCATTTTGAGGTGTCAGCAATAGTTAACGAGATATTAACGTTTAAAAGATAGCCAAATACGCGCGT
>NW_017299928.1:74085-75946 GCF_001594075.2 Trachymyrmex cornetzi | reverse complement strand
TTTTTCGATTCAATTCGGTCCGTTCTACCTGCTCGTGATCGATTAGCCGATAATTTTCAAACACCCTGTATATATGCATGAACAGCTGTTGGCTTTTACAAGTATTAACGTTTTTGTAAAATATTAATGTAATGTTAATATCACCTCATTAAATATTAATAATGCGATAATATTAATTTCTGCTGCACCGTAAGCTACAAATATACTAGATATATAAATATAAACTTTTAAAGGTGACTCAAGAATACAAAATATAAATAATACGGAGCATACAGCCACAGCACTAGATGTTTCAAGCGAAAGTCATATATTTAAAATTATATTATGATAAAGTAGACGTTTCGGTTAAAATTTAATCATCATCAGTACATTAAAATATAAAGATGTTACATAAATTAAAGAATATTGACAATAAACGTTAATCAAGAATTGATGTTGAAACAATTTTACATTCGTTTATGAAACGAGTTAACAGAGTTGTAAGTCCAGAATTGAAGATGGCGAATTTTGCAATCGCTTATGAAACAGATTTCTCTTGTGTTACGAATTTCTTATTACTAGAAGTTATGTGAGACTTCGTGTGAGAAGTACAGAAAATTCACACAGATTTTAATTAAAATTAAAAAAGAAAACCATTTTTTTAATATTACTTTACAATATTGTTATTAGTAAGAATCGGTTAAATTTAATAATCAAAATCGCTTACCACGTATTTTGTGACACAAGTCATTGCAAGTGTAATTCGGACTTAATAGTGTAAATTAACGACAAGTCTTGGAAAACTTTTGGTACGGATCATTACTGACAAAAATGTGATAGCACGTAGCAAGCCTTTATACATTGTGTAAGGAAAGGAGAGGGAAGAAAAATAGAAGGGGATATTCTATTGTGAGTAAAGAGGCTTTTTTCAATGATTGGTAGGTAGATTTCATGAAAGCGTATTCTGTATCATTCTATTTAAACTCACTTTTTGTCTTTTGGTATGTATCATCTCGGAGACCATCCTTTTATAATAAGATTGTTCGGAATCAAGAATGATAGTATTTTTCATATGATTATGATCTAGCTTGTGATGAGAGATAACAGACAAAGTATAAGATTTAAAATCATTTTTATGTTCTTTTCAACGAGTCTTCAGTTTTCCTTTTGTCTGTCCTACGTATGAATAGTTGCAATCGAGACAGTTTATTTTATACACAACATTTGAGTGATCTTCTTTTTTAATTTTATCTTTGCCTGTTTTAATGAAGGTATTCAAACAATTCATCAGTTTGTGAGCGATATTGAAGTCAAATTTTTGTGTAATGGATTTAAATTTTTCTGAAATTTTGTTAAAGTACGGAAATATTTTTTAGTAATTTCAGTGCCCTTCTAAAAATTTTTCACCGTTTTTAGCCCGTTTTTAGTTCGCGCAAACGGTTAATTTGAGTGGTGAAAACGTGCATTTTACTCACTGAGTATGACTCCGTTTTTAGGTCGCAAACAGGAACTTTTCCGTAAAAATGAGTGGTTAAAACGGATTGCACTCATGCAGGACACGAGTATATCTGAGTGGTAAAAACGTATACATTACGAGTATTTTTGAGTGATAAAAAGGTAAACTTGTGTGATAAAACTTATACGAGTGCAAAATACTCATTTAGCACTCGTCACTCACATTGCACGTTTTCACCACTCGAAATTACTCGTCGTAAGGCATAACCGATAGCACGAGAAAATTAGCTCCGCTCCTGTCGAGATTCGAACCGAGGCCTGGTCTCCAAGTCTGCTCTACGAGGCTGCCACTTTTCCACTGAGCCACACTCCTATATCGATATTCGCTTACTTATGTACCTCTTATATGAAAGATTATAATTATTAT
>NW_017299928.1:73134-73460 GCF_001594075.2 Trachymyrmex cornetzi | reverse complement strand
ACATCGGATCAGAAATCTGAAAATATACGTATTCAATGTTTTCAAAAAAGCTATCTTTTGACATCTAACATGACCTCCCACCCCCACCCGCTGTGGGTGAAAGAGAGGGTAAGTTTAAAATTTGTAATGGGAACCCCCATTTTTTATTGCAGATTTCGCTTCTTTAGAAAAAGTTACATAAATTTTACCTATTACAAACATTTTTTGGTGACAGATGGCGCTGTAATTAGCGAAATTAAAAAATGAGTCTAAAACGTTTAAAATATCTCAAGAAATACTCAACGGAGTTGAGTAAAAATATTCTCACCCTGGAGGTGGATGGGCGG
>NW_017299928.1:71678-72923 GCF_001594075.2 Trachymyrmex cornetzi | reverse complement strand
CATTACTCGGTTCACACGCAATACAAATTTTGCTCGGTCTTCCGCCTTATAATGTTCGTTAAATATGTACATCGAGAAAGCCGTAATCAGGGACAGCGAGAACGTTGCATTCTGGCGGCGAGATGTTGTATCAAATAGCCGTGAAACACTTGAAAGTTCAACCACACACGAAGAGAAATTTCTAATGTTTATTCTATGGGTCACCTTCATCGAAACGACACAAGATTCTTTCGTACGCGAATCGTACGTTTCCGTACTTTTTCAACAGGGCCGCATACTTCGTTTTCTCGAGACTCAGAAGGAATTTTCCGGTGGGCAAGTCGTAGCAATTATTTCAATGAATGTTCCATACTACATAATACATATGTATTCATTAGAAATGTTTTTCTGTGCAAAGAGCCCTCCGCAGATGTGAAAATATCTTAGATGATGAAAGTCCCAATAATTTTATAGCACAAAATTCCAGCCTAAACATTAACTTTCTGTGCTTGAACTTTCTTACATATGTATGTATGCTTCCAAGCAAAATTTGTATTGGAAATACATACTTTCCAAGCAAAATTTGTATTGGAAATACATACATCTTTTTAATATTGCATATGTGTGTATGTATTTATACCAGTTTAAGTTCTTCTAACTAATTGTTTAATATTTCTTCCGTTTTTTTCTCACTATTTGCTTAAAAATTTCCATCTTTTTTATTCAGTATTCTATCTGTCGTTGTAATTGGGCATAATGGCTTTGACAAAAAAAGAAAAAATCAAAATCGAAAAGTTACCCGCCCATCCACCTCCAGGGTGAGAATATGCTCCGTTGAGTATTTCTTGAGATATTTTAAACGTTTTAGATTCATTTTTTAATTTCGCTGATTACAGCGCCATCCGTCCTCAAAAAAATGTTTGTAAAAGGTAAAATTTATGTAATTTTTTCTGAAGAAGCGAAATCTGCAATAAAAAATGGGGGTTCCCATTAAAAATTTTAAACTTACACTCTCTTTCACCCACAGCAGGTGGGGGTGGGGGATCATGTTAGATGTCAAAAGATAGCTTTTTTGAAAACATTGAATACGTATATTATCAGATTCCTGATCCGATGTGTATTTCTCGAGATATTCGACCGTTTCCACACTTTTCGGACACACTGTATATATAAACACACACACACACACACACACACACACACACACACACACACACACACACACACACACAAACACACACACACACACCCACACACACACACACG